>NC_134171.1:45235107-45538138 GCF_964188355.1 Buteo buteo | reverse complement strand
AATTTGAGAGTTCCTGCATTTGTCCTAATTCTGTGTCATGGAGATGAAACATGATTGCTTGTTTTCAAGTGGGTTTTGCTAAGGAATAAGCCAATCTATATAGTGATTACATGTCTGGAATAGAAGTTTAAATTAGTATACACTGATGTGTAGCCTAATTGACTCCTAGCCATATATCTCATCATATATCTGATTCCATCCCAAGTTGTACTAAGAATATAAAGGAACCTGTTCTTCAAAGAAGGCACTTACTGACTTTGAAGCAAGCAGGTCTGTGAACTCCAGTATCCATACAGGGTAAGAGACGTTTCCTACAGTTCTAGAGAACAAAAGGAGAATATAATAAGGTTCACAGGCACATCTTACCCTGTCTCTCCTTGAGAGCAATCAGCCTGTCGCAGAAGAGCACAAGGAATATTAAATGGGGCAAATATTCTGGCTTATTGTCTTTGTGACTTTGATATTGCAGAATTTTGCACTTCTTTACGAGATAAATTTCATCAAAGGTTCATATTGATATTACAACAACTAGATATGGTAAAGAATGCAGTGCACTTCTCAGCTGGGAGGCAATGTCATTGTCTTATGTATCAGTCAGTCCACAGTTCTTCTCCGCCAGAATCCTTCTTTGTCTTTCTAGATGACATTATAACAATCTGAGTCAATCACAAAATGAAAAACAGAACAAAAAAAAAACCAAAACTAAGAAGTTCAAGGAATATGGAAATTTCATCCCTTGCATCCCAATCTCTCCTTTTCCCCTTGCAACTAATTTTTAACCATTTTGCCACTGGTCCTGTACAGAGGAATGACAAGATGCAAAAGGACTAGTGTGCCAATTTCGTGTTGGCAAATCCTAATGCAAAAAAATGATATCTTCATATTTCTTACCTATAATGTAGTTCCTGGGACGAAATTAAAGCTGTAGTCTCATATTCTGCATCCATTTTATCTCATTTTCCTTCCTTTTTTATAGGTCACTCTATAAACTCTGACATCCACAAGAAACCACCTTAATCCTGCCAGTAATATGGTGTGAAGTGTTAATAGATACGCATTTCTTGAATAATATGAGGGATGTGAAATGGTACTTGAAACTCTTCAGTTCTTGTGCATCTCAATGAACCCATTTCAGGATTCAGCTAATTCCCCTCCAAAACTTAGATAATTTAAAATGACAGAATTTTAATCACATACGACATGCTATCTGATTAAATGTAAATATCTCTTTTCACCAGTACAATAATATTGGAAAAGTTGAGATTTATCAAAAATACCAGATTTTCTCCAAGTGCTTTACTCAAAAAGGAAAAAAAAAAAAAGAGTGCACTACAGTTTGTTAAATATTCAGTTAAAAGATATATATTTTTTTTGCAGTATATTCTACCCTTTATGTAGTTTTTACTAGAGTCAGAAACAGACCTAGTAGGTTCTTGTTCTTCATTCTTTCTGAACTTATAGAAATTTGTTTAAAAAGGATTACCCACTTACGTATGAATATAATGAAATTTGAAAGAAAAATGCCAGAAAAAAACCCCAACTTATTTTGTTTCTAAAAGCAATTACAAATCAGTAGTTGAAATTCACTATAAATGAAATTTATGTGTTTATCCTTAACACACATCTGATTACCTTTACTAGTATTCACAAATACAGGAGACATTACTCCTGTATACTTCCACAAGGAAAGAAAACGTTGATGGCCTCTTTTTGCTTAAATGGGAAAAAGAACACCAAGAGGCTAAGCTGTTTAAGCAGTCACAAGAGATATCTGGGGCACTGCTGGGAACAGAAATTTCCCATTTCTTATTCATTCTTAATCACATGATAATCCTGCCTTATTAATCGACATGTATATTTAAAAGCAATGATTACAAGTCATCAGTAGTGATGATCTAATATTTTGGTACAATAGAAAAAGACACACAACCGAACTTCAAAGAGAGTTCAGAAAAATCACAGTATGTACATCTTTTAACATAAATGGTAGCGCTTGCCTGATATAATCCAATACTATTGATTCAGTAAAACTTTTCACATTCACTGTTAAATATGCTTGCTGTGCTCACTTGCTCAATGAGTGCTACAGAGTATACATGCACTGTATTCTTTCACTAAAAAAGTCCAAAGATACCTATAGTACAGTTATATTGTCAGCATTTTGGAACAGGATCAAAATACATGCCACACTTCTACATTTGCATCTCTGCAAAATCATTTACTTGTTTTCAGTCAGGAAGTCAACATCATTCTGAAGTTTCAGAATTCATAGGTCTACACAGTTCATAGCACACCTTACAAAAATTTGTTAGACACTACTTGTAAGTAGACATGTTTAAGATATCAAGTGACATTCATATAAAATTATGTTGAAAAGCTTTAATAAAAGACTATTAAGTTGGTAAGTAAATCACAAGGTTTGAAATGCATATTCAATTTGCACTTTTCTGTGAGCGTATATATTCTAGCACAATCTCTGTTCACAGAGACCACAACTGGTTTTCCCCAGCAGCTCTCTATTCAGTGAATAGATATGGGTGAGACAATGTCTACTTTCAAAAACTATTTTCTTCAGGCACATGTAATTGCTAATCACCTAGGAGGTGTATGTTCTTAGTGACTTACTAAGCACCAAAGAGGCAGAAGGCAAGTTTCAAGGCAGGAAGCAAGTGAATAAACCCAGAAACTCTCTCCTTACTCCACCTACAATAGTGCTGTCCCATTCACAACATAAATTCAGTCTTTTGAAACTGGTAACATATTTCCTATAGGAAGTATTTTACACACAATGTCATAGCATCTTCCACAATCTTGAGGGGTGATTGAGAAAAATCTAAAGTTGCAGTTTAGGCATAACAGTGTGGATTAGGTAAGTTGACTTACAACAAATATTGAATTAGCAGTATTAAAAACAGGGGTAGAAGACAAGGGGTTGAAGCACAGAAACATAGTACCCAGACTTATATTTTCAGGAAAATATATTTCCTGAGAGAAGCACCAGTAGAACAGCCAAAGGCAAGATCACAGACAAAAAGATTCTCTGGACAGTTGCATACAGGAAGTAGATATAACATGTAGTGAAAAAGAGAAAAAAGAAAGAGTTGAGGAATAGAAAAAAGCAGGTGAGAAGGAGGAAGCGAGAACAGAATTAAATTACTGGAACAAGTGGAAGGGTGTCATGGTTTAACCCCAGCCAGCCACTAAGCACCACGCAGCTTCTCACTCACTCCCCACCACCCAGTGGGATGAGGGGAGAGAATCGCGGAAAAAAAGTAAAACTCGTGGGCTGAGATAAGAACAGTTTAATAGAACAGAAAGGAAGAAAATAATAATGATAATAATAACAATATTAAAATGACAATAATAATAAAAGGACTGGCATATGCAAAACAAGTGATGCACGATGCGATTGCTCACCACTTGCTGACCGAAGCCCAGTTAGTTCCCGAGCAGTGATCAGCCCTCCCTGGCCAAATCCCTGCAGTTTACATACTAGGCATGACATCACATGGTGTGGCATATCCCTTTGGCCACTTTGGGTCAGCTGTCCTGGATGTGTTCCCTCCCAGCTTCTTGTGCCCCTGCAGCCTTCTTGCTGGCTGGGCATAAGCTGAAAAGTCCTTGACTTTAGGCTAAACATTACTTAGCAACACCCAAAAACATCAGTGTGTTATCAACATTCTTCTCATACTAAACCCAAACCATAACATTATACCAGCTACTAGGAAGAAAGTTAACTCTATCCCAACTGAAACCAGGACAAAGGGCTAGAGAGGGAGAATGGATAAGAAAACTCAGTACATACGGTAGAGGAATGGGAAAAGAGATATGGAAAGGCCACCTCATGTTTCACCTGCTTTTTCTTTCTGGAAAGTACTTAGCAAGATTTCGTTCAAAAGGAAAGAAGCAGAGGAGAAAGTTTGAGGGAAGAATCATTAATGGCTCTGTTAATGTTCCATCCAAAGAATGGAGACTGTAAACAAAAGCTGTTACCCAAATTGCAAGACTAAGGAAACTCAGTTCAGCATCTATTTGAAAATAAAAACAATTTGCAAGTCATGTTAGAATGTCTACATCTCCTATTACAGAACAGAATAAACCCAATGAAAATTGGTAATCTGCATAATCATCTATTAAAAATTGCCTACAGATGAAGATTTATTCACCTAATAAATTCCCACATAAGTTTGAATAATGAATATGTTTGAGAACCAGTGATTTGGCAAATACAGGAATGGCAAAATTAATGAGTTATTAATGTGATATATTTGCTCAGCTTTATTAGATAGTGCTCTCAAAATAAAGGGGAGGGGGGGAATCAACAGGGCACTATTTGTTTGAATGCATTCTGGTACTACATAGTACTTACAGGCTTTACCAGGCACAGTAGAGCTTACAGTGGAATCAGCAACAATATGACTGGATAGCTGTCCAGTCCTATCAGGAGAATTGCTTAGACCAGCCATAAAAACATAGCAAAATTACATTCTCTTATTTAAAACTGCTGTTCACACAGGACCATATTGTAGTCTAAGTCTCTGTGGATGTAAGACAAAACTAGTTAAGTGTGAAGTTCTTACCTATCCCAGCTGTGGCTGCTAACCCCATCCATGCAACACAGAGATACCTCAGTAGCTAGTTTAACACTAGGTCAGGTACAGGTGTCAGTCTAGTTGTAGCAGCAAAGCAGACTAAGATAATATACAACCTATTGGTAGTGTGGCTTTATTTAGTGTAAACCTTCTTTGAAATGCAGTTTTAAAATAAAACACAGTATTAACACAGATATAAGCTTTTGTTGAGATCATGCTCTCACTCTCTTCTAAACTTGGTGGCACAATTATAGTCCATGGAGTAGACTCACTTTAAAACAAAATATGCAAAAGCAAAGCCAAGTTCATTGTGCTGTGAAAATACTAAAGCATTCCAACAGCAACTTACAAAAAAGCAAAGTTAAACAAACAGTTCAGGAAGTAAATGAAACTGGTATAATATATCTATTTTCAAATATTAAAAGCGGTATTATAGCATGTGTTTTGATTTGCTGCCTGTGGATCCCTTTAACTAAGTATGCAGCTGGTCCAGTGAATCTATTTGACTATGTACGAAACTATGTGATGGCTGCAAAATTAAATCCTAGCTTGAAAAGGCTGAAAAAGTACATTGTCATATAAACAAAGTAGCAAAATATTTTAGATTACTTAGACATATTTTGATGCATGGATCTTATTTCTATCCAATTCTGTGAAACATTTGCCAAGTTCACTTTCATGAAAGACTAACCCTTCACGTTAGGATGTGGAAATGACATTTCAAACCTATAAGCAATGACTGTTAAGTAAACCTCACCTGAATGTATGGCCAACCTGCTTAAAATTCTATCCTAGCTTTCAAATCCCTCATTCATTACCCATCTGAAACAACTAACTGACTGTAATTAAACCCCAAATAAGGTCACCACACAACTTGCCCTTAGTCATTATACAAGTATATATATGCAACAGTTCTTCTTATGTACTAATAAACAGCCTGCAGAGAGTATGCTGTATACAGGTCAATTCATACAGCCTATTTTGGATAGACAAATTTTTGCATAGTATTAGGAAAGCTATCATAAGGCATTCTTCAGCTTATACTGATGATTTCCATGTGTTGTCTTTGAAGGAATTAAGTAAAATTCATACTGATCCAAGCTGTAATTGTTTTTTCCAACTGATTCCATCTTGCAGCTTTTGGAACCGTTGTCTGTTTTGGAACTTAGGTATGAACAATCTATAGATATTTCTGCATCAACCAAACATTTCTCCTTTTATGAGTAGTCATTATTTTATATTCCTGATACAGTCTTCCAAATCTCCCAGAAAGGACAATTCTAGTGATTTTAAGTGTAGGGAAATGTTTTTTATTTAGCATATGACTGAGACTATTCTTATGTTGTTTCCTTCAATGGACTCTAAAGCAAGGAGACAATTATTTTGATATACAAACATCCAACTCTTCATATTTCAATTTGTATTTCAGCATTATTAGCTTCCAGACTCCCTTAGAGTCTGAAGATTTAGGTACCTAATTTTAAGCATCAAGACTTGAAGAATAATCATCCCTGTTCTACTTGAGCTCTTCCAGCAGTGTTTGTTTTGATTAGATAAATGTAAAATAATTAGAAAACTCTCAATATGAATGTTTTGTTGTATTTTGGCACACCTTATCATACTCTATTTTGTCTTGCTCCATATAGCTCAAAATTTCATGCTAGCATTAGCAGCTGTGCTTTTTGTTTCAAAACTGAGTTTTCTGTTATCCTTTGTGCCTTTTTCATCAAAGATATAACAGGGGAGAAACTATTTGGTGTGCTATAATATATCTGTCATGTGCAGTGCTCTGTAGAGTAAATGTAGAAGTGTAATCTATGTTATTGAAAAAAATGCGTGGAGCAATCTGTAGAACGTTAAACATTCATTTTACATTGTTTTCCTCCTTTATTTGCAAGCTTACATGACTCAGAATTGAACAGTGTGCATAAAAGCATCTTATGTAGAGCTGTAGGACTCCACTGAGCAATTCAGATCAGAATTTTTAGAAGAAAAAGTACTCTCCTGAGAGATGTGGGCATTTCAAATTTCATCCTTCATCCCAACTGAAATGAAAAATTCAAGTTGTTTCTTCTTTAGAACTTGACATATACTTAAAATGAATCAACTAATCACATATTTGTTCCTTACAGAAGATGATTAATTCTTCTGATTTTTTGGCTGTGGCTAACTGAAGAATTAAGGAAGTTTTCAACCTATTTATCTCCCAGCTATGTTAAAACAAACAGTGCTATAAAAAAGACTATTGATGTTGATGGTCTCTTGGTAATAATCATTAAATAATTAATTTTTTAATAAAATCATAAATATTGAAAGCAACACATTTTCAGAATACTGAAAAACAGTTGTTGATATAGTTATCTGAGTTGTATAGTCTTTATTCCACTTCATAGCCATGTGATTCTTTTTTTTTGCAGATTCAATATAAACCTCAAAATTATATCTACACTGCTTTCACATCCTTAATTTCTAAGTTCTTGAGCCCTTTTATAAGGGCCTCGTTTCAGTGTTCTTTTGAGTTTTGTCAATTAATGTGTATCTTGCATTTCTCCAGGTGTTTTAAAGCTGCTATCCTGGCATCGTGCCCCTCATATAGCTATACTAGCTATTCTCCCTTTAGGTTTCATCAGCATCACTGAGGTTTTGTCCACTTTTTCTTCTAGGGAACAAGTTTACATGAATGTTCCTTGAATAACCTATTCCAAAGGTTTTTGAACATTTTTGGTAGAACATCAGCATGTGAAGTATTTGAAGTAGAATTCCTGATTTCTTGAAAACAATCAGAGGATTTCCATGATGTTCAGTAAACCAGACTGAAGAAACTATGTCCAAATAAATATTTACTTATCCAACAAGATTTCAACTCAAGTGAATGTTACCAAAACTACTGAAAACCAAGAATCTGATTAGCCCAAAATGTTCTTGTTATATACTTGGTATTGTTCTTGGTTCATTTATTTTGTGTGGATTTTCAGTCAAATTATACCCACCAAAAAGGAGGTATAAAAATTATGAACATCACAAAGATTTGCTCTACAGTCAATGTCAAAAATTATAGGAGAGAAATACAAGGCAGCACTCAAACTAACCTATACTGACCACAATTCTGCCTCAAATGCCCATGATGGCATCGTCACTTTTGGCAGTGATGTTCTAGCACATTGTTCTATTTCATCAGTTGCTTTGCTTATACAGACATATCCAGAAAATTTTAAGGAGGTTTGAATGTGAATTGAGAACACAGTACTTGTGGAAACACTTGAATGCTGTTTTACAGAAACGTGTGTGACAAGAGTACTACAGCCTGTCCCGTTCATATTCTCCTACAAGAGCTGATGTTTATGAAGTGTCAGTGGCTTAATACAAAGACAGTTAAGCATGTCTAGCAATTATCAAAAGAAGAACCAAAGGTGTAAATATAAATATTATTGTTTGAAACCTACTGAAGAAGAAAAATTACATTCTATGGTGTATAGGTTCCTGTATCCTGCCACAGAAACTGGAGGAATTACATGTTATCACTAAATCATAGTTTAAAATACTGAGAGTTGTGCACTTCTGTTTGCTAGTCTTTTGTTTTCTAGTTAAGCTAGCCGATGTACTATTACGATGAACTAAGTTCTGTGTGGTACTTTGTTAGTGTATTACCCAGAGATCATATTAAAGAAAAACAGTCTCTTTCCTTCCTCATATTAGTCCCTGTGGCAGCAACGCTGAAAAAAACCAAAGGCCTTAGAAAGGCAGCATAAGACTATCTCAAAGAATCAGAGCATTAAGGCAGTCACTACAACTAGTTCAATAAGTAGACTAACTATTGTAATGCTTTCAGATACAATAATGCAATTTACTGAACTTGCCCATCTTTTTCATGTGAGAAAACAGTTCCTTTCCAACCCCAAACTTGCCTGTGATATCACAACTCCATGGTGGAAACCCAGCTTCCAGCTAGTCAGCCTGAGTCTTTGATTATGAATTCTTCTTTATGAAATACGAACTTTCTCTGGTGTCAAATTGATTTAAGAGTGATACTTTTGTATCCTTCTGGTTTCTAGTGCAGCTACCTGGGGAACTAATTTGAGAAAGAAATGGAACAGTTTAATTTTGTATGAGAACACTTTCAATCTGTAGATTACGTAACTTGCTCTAAATTTGCTAATGTTTAAATGACCTTAAGCAAATTAATTTTAGAGTTAATACATGCAAACTTTCATCAGGTAAGATGAAGAGTGTTATACAAGACCAGCTTTTCAGTCTCCCAGCTTCACTAATGCCACTCATTTTCCTGATCCTGCTCAGAGTTTTTGATGTCTCATACTAGGGAAATCATTAAATCAACAAGAATGTGTAAAAAGACTTTTTCCAAGTCTATACCTGGCAGAATCCAGAATCATGCTTTGACACTTGTAGGTTTTGATTGCTTGGTTTTTACTATTTTCCTTATGTAAATGTTTAATCAGATTTTAATCTGATAAACTATTAGATGTAGAATTATCCTATTGTGGACATTTAAATTATACAATTGCAGGCATTGAACAAATACCATTTATTTTTACTAGGTTTAATTTGTTTTCTTTCATCTGGATCAATCATTTCTTGTTTTATGTGAATGCTTACCAGTAGCTGTTTTGAGTGCCTCTGTCAACATCCCCTCTCTTTAAGCCCTTTTCAGCAAAATAGTAGTGTGTGTCTTATTTTTATCCCATATTTTTTAACTCTCTTCAATCTTATTAAATCCTGTGGAAGAGAGTATAATGACCAGATAATTCAGTGGTTCCCATCTGTACAGGAAAAGCTCTGGTAGCATCAGTGAGGATTTTTATCTAAAATCCTCTCATCTGGGCAAGATTATTGTGCAGTCTATCTGGGAGATTTTATGAAATCATAATTCTTTCAAGTTCAGAGGAACAAAAATCCCACATATTCAAGAGGGAAAAATTTCAACCATTCTGAGGCTTGCCTTGCCCTTGTGAAATAAGGGCATTCTAATTCAAAAGATATAATTTGGAGCGGGGGGAGGGGTTAAATGGAAAATTCTCTTTTTTTATTTTCTAATTCTACATCTGTAAAAAAGTAGGGTAAATTGAGATTCTAGGTATTTGTACAAAAAAGGGCTTATCCTGACAGTTTTCTGTCTATCTTTTCTTTCTGTTATTCTTCTGAAACATGCACTTGATGTACTTTGAATGCTGTATATGCCGAGTGAGATTTCTCCTTCATTTCCCTTTATTTTGTTGAGGACTGTTGACCACAGAACATCACAGCTGTTACAGAATGCTCGGACTTTTCAACACTTTGCTATTCATCAGATTAAAATTTACCACTTCAGAGCATCATGTTTTCTCTCTCCATCATGACTTTTAGATCTCCAAGGACCTATCTTTCTTCTTCTTTTATTTGCTTTCTGTGGTATTATTTGTGCTCACAAATGATCTCTACTGTAAGAACTATAATTAGGCTAGTGTTTTTCAGCCTTCAGGCAGTTTTGAATAAATATGAGAACTGTACTATTTGGGTACCTGAAATTGAGTACTGCTTCTTTTATTTGGTCTTATACATTACCTAGGGTCTGGAAAAGGAAAAAATAAACATTGGTTTACTGCTATCAGTCCCCTGCCCCTGCAACACAATAAAAACTTAGACACTGTAAACTTGAGATACAGCACAGGTTAACTAAGGTTTTAACTTGATGACACCCACATGATCCGCAATATTCTCTATGGGATTGGAGGGTGCATCTTTGGGACATGAGGCCCAGCAGAAGAGCCCCCATCACCGGGCTGTGCTTCCCCCTGCTTGCCCCCAACCACTCACAGTCTGTAGCCTTCTCCCACAGTCTCCTCGCCTCAAAACAACAGCAGTCAATTATACAGAGGTAGAGAGATACTGGTTTCAAATTTTTCACCATTTAAGATTTCATTTCTCGTTTAACTCTTTCTGAGCTGTGGATTGTTCTTGAAGTAGGGACACTTAAAAAAAAAGTAATGATATTAAAAAAAAAAAAAAGAAACAAAATCTTACTGAAAGTTAGAAAACAGAAAGCCACATTTAAACTGGGGAGATAAAATAATAAATTGAGGTCCTACCTAAAGAGAAAGATGAATACGTAGGTGATTACATGTCACAGAGAGAGAAAATATCAATATAGCTTCTACAACGTAAAAGGACACAAAAAGAAAGTTAATAGAAGAGTATAGTTTCAGTAGTAAATACTTATAAATGTTTATTAAAAATAAGAATTAGCTGAGTTTATTCAACAAGCAAAACAGCTAAAGGAGCACAGTTGTACACAGTAGCTACTTACTTAAGTGACACATTTAAACTGATGGAGGATTAAAACGCAACAGATTTAAACCGGGGTGGGGGGAATAAAAAAGAAAAAAAAAAAAAAAAAGAAGAAAAACGTTGTCTACAGATGTGTTGTCCAGGTCTATGCCTATGTTCATCAGCCACACTCACATGTTCTGACTAGTCTTTAAAATCGGGCTTTAAACACTTTGCTTCTAAAATTTTTTCCACAAATTAGGACCTAGTACACTAATATCTTAAAATATCAAACTGTAAAAATAATGTTTATTTAGTGTCATAACCTCTGCTTCTGTCTCCTTGATTGACAGTGAATGTTTAAGATATTTTTTGTGCCCACAAGTCACTGATTAAATTGAGTCAAATCTAGTTGAATGAGTTAGCTCATTTTACAGATGTATACCTAGATCATCAATGTCTATACCAATGTTACTTTCACATCCAAAACTGCAGTGTAAATGTGATGAGTGCATCTAATTACTAGTAATACCAGCTTTAATAGCACTCTTGGCATTGCAGCTGAAAGTCTTCTTTGTGACAGAGAAACATCCACAACCTTTGGTTTGCCATCTCACATACACATCCACAACACAGTGACAAAGGGCTCATTTTCACACAGCTGTTCTTGTACGTTTAGTATTGTTTTACACAAGCGCAAGAGAGTACTATATTCCACTGAATATAGAGTATCACAAAAAAACACATAAAGAAAAGGCCTGTTGGGTAGCATAGCCAACCACATCTGTTGGTTTTATAATAGATTTTACAACACTTAAAACTTTTTATTGATACTTGAGCTTTGGAGTTCTGCAAGAATCTCAGCGTTCAATTAAGACAGACAAACAAACCCAAAATAAAAACATAGGTTGCCATGGTTCACAGTGGTTCTCATTTTGAAGTTTTTGCAGGCAATAAAGATTGTGCATTTACATGGTGCAAATAATGACTAGTTTGTTTCACATTTGAAAAAAAAAAAAAAATCATTACTAAGCCAATTCAAAGCATTTTTAGGGTCCTCAAAAGCTGATGTTAAAGGTTCCTAAGCATACTCTTGATTCATTACTGTTTCAGTTTTAAAGACAACTGCCAAAAACATGGCTGGGAATGATTAAGAAAAGACATAAGATTCTAGAATAACAAACACCTACATAAAAACAGCGTGAAGCTCAAAAAGCTTTCTTGCATAAATACTGGCCCTTACTGTATTTTTTTGTGTATATACATATAGTACATATATAGCTTATATGTATAGTACATACACACACACTGCATACGTGTATCTTCATACACAAGTCTGTATCCACATTAATACAAGGTACAAACTATAAAAGTGAAACCCCAGTTGGATGTGAGATTTTTCATGTCAGAATATTCTCATATTAATTTGTTATTTTTATTTCTTTCTTGATGACAAATTTATTTTTGATTTTCAGATCATCATAATAACCCATTAAAAAAATAAGATAACTTTACCTTTGTATCTGGTGAAAAATATTAGGATAGATTCTGTGCTTGATTCTAATGTCTACATTTGTGGAAGTTAAAGTTTGTTCACAGTTGTAGAAATACGAGTCAAATTACATTTTCTTTTGACCCTTTTTAAATTCCCAAGAGTAGAGAGCACGCTAGAATGTGACCTTACTTAAAATAGTGCTGTTTAACTTGGGAGTACATCAGAAATACAAATATTTTCCTAAAATTAAATAGCTATGTGATACACACTGTAATTATGAAAACCATCCCACAGAAGTACTTGTACACTTTTTAATCTGGCTACTGTGACCATGTTGTGCAAGAAGACTTGGCAAACTCCTTACTTCTCTTAGCTGCCAGCATGGTTGCGTTGCTGGGAGTCAGTGGGGTACCAGTGGGGCTGTCTTGCTTTGAGATTACACAAGCAAAATGGACTAACCTAGAAGCTGCTTCTGCACCAGTTCTGTGCCACCAGAGGATTTCTCAGGCGTTGGCTGATTCTCCCTTCAGCTATGTACAGAAGCTTTAGCTATGATGCACATAAATATCCATAACTCAGGCTGCCATTCCATTACCACGCAACCACCTTTAATAAATCCGTGAGCGCTTCACTTGACCTTCTGCACTTCTTATTCCTTGTTGTCAAATTTTTCTTCATAACTCCATGCATAATAATGGCTTGATAGGAGAGTTGGCTATCACAGCAAATACACACTGACTTAGCAAAAAAGACAAGACTCAAGCATCTCAGAACCCTTGAACTTGGTATAATTTCCTTTGTCACTAGTGCGTTTCAGTTTGGGGGTTTTAATGTTTTTTTTTTTAACAAGATGATATTTTATACTTTTCCATGCTCATCACATTTTTTGTCGAGAGACTAAAGTTAATTTGAATCAATGCCCAAAACCTTGGTCTTAGTCCTATTAAAATTACCCAGTGTTTTTCCTTTGGCTTGAACAATAACATTTGACTAACCAATGTGTAAATAATGATATACAAGCCAACTGAGGGTAAAGTCTGTTTATTTATTCTATTGGTAATGAAAAAGAAATACAAACCAAAAAGTTATGCGTGGTTTTCTTATTTGTAAGAAAAAAAGTCAAGCTTTTGGCTCAGCACTGTTCCTCATTTGTATATTACTATCTTTTTAGCATATGGGCGAGAGGGTCAGAGCAGTTGAGCGTGAAGAGGAAGCATAAGAACAGAAGAGAGATGAAGAAAATGGAAACTAGAAGAGGTGCTAGTGTTTCTTGTTTCACACCAGCTCCCTTATCACTTGTTTGTCCAACCCAATATGTGCTTTTGTGATATAATGTTTTTGTACTTGCTTTCATAATTTATTTCTCAATTGAACAAACTAGTTTCTTCCAAGGAGAAGCCTGACACAATTGATTAGGCAGTTTATTCAGGCCAATGCCTACTTAGATTGCTATCATCTAGGATAGCTCTCCAGTTTCATCTCAGCATCATTTCTTCTTTTAACAACTTCACATACTTATGCCATCCTGTACCCTAGGAACATATTATTAAAAAGTGAAAAAAAACCCAAAATAATCCCACTTTCAGTGAGAGGACTGAAGACATTTTAAAATGACAACCCCCTCCTGTTAAATGACAAACCACAAAAAACCAAGAATGTCATGAGTCAATACTGCACTGATTAACTCAATTATAGTCCTTCACTTGACTTTATCTGAAGAGTTTTCCACTTTCATCTGAGTCATTTCAACAAAAGGAAGCTGATCCTTACCAACTTAAAGTATCACCCTACCTTATAATGAGAAATAAAAGTAATTCACCCATAGGTTTACATATATAAAAAGGTGATAATTGAAAGTGCATCCTTTGCTATAGATACTTTCATTTGCATTATCTACTTCCATACACAGATGCCCAGATTTGTGTGTGTATATATATACATACATGCATATGTATGTACATGCGTATGTATCTTACTCCCCAGAGTGGTAAATGTGTGTTTTATTCTCCACTATAAGTATGAAGGTTAACCATTGCAAAGATGTGTGCCATAACCTTTTAGTTGAAATATTTCATGCTGTGTCTTTCATAAAGAAACAAACACTTGTATTTTAAAAGTAAAAGAAAAAAAAAAAAGCTCAAGAAAAAGACCGAAAATTACCTCAGAAAAATAATCAATGATAGTTATTCATAGTAAAACCATTTAAAAAAAAATTAATATAAGACTAGTATAGAAAACATCATTTGAAATGTTATTGTTTTTCATATGACCTCACAGGCATTTCTGTTGCAGGGTAATTTATTTCAAAATATATTGTACTAATTTTCACTTGGTAAACCTGTTATTCCTTAGCTCACTGCCTATTCATTTGTGCACATGTCCAATGGTTTCTAATCAAATATAGCAAACCACATCAATTTTGTTTTGCTTTCAAAAGTGACGGATGACTTAGCTCTGTTCAGAGAATGTGGAGATCTACAAGTTTTCCTTGCAAGAAACTTAGATGCAAGGCCATGTTACCTTTATTTTTCATTTAATATATAACCCCTAGGCAGTGATAAATTCCCCATCTTTTCATTCTCATATGTATTTGATTGCTCAGCAAGCTTAAAGTTCTCAGTTTCCAACTTTGGATCTCTTAAGCTTCCTTTACTATCACTTGAAAATTCAACACCTACCCTATACTTTTTTTACTACATGGACAAGATTCATATTTTGTATAAAATCATAGTTACTATAAGTAAAGGAGGACTTTAGTAAAACCAGATTGTGAAATACAGGACTGGAAGTAAAATACAAAAAAAAGGTCATCACCAGCAAATGAAATATTTATGTTGCTTAAGAGAAAAATAGCTGTACAAAAAATGAATGTTTCTTGTTCCTTTCAATTGATCAAATAAATACTTACAAGGTATTTTCAAGTATCATATTTGTCTAATCAGTCAAGCCATACTGTTTTTTCCTCAGAGGTGTTTAATGAGCATTACAGTATTAATATTTGAGCCAATTGAAACTGATATTGGAAACAAAGTTTCATGAAGTAACATATTAAATATCTTATTAAAAAAATCTCAGTGTCACACCCAATCTTCATTCTTCATCTGTTTGTAGCATTATAATCAAAAATAAACCCCAAACATTGTCTTCCAAAACTAGACATATAAAAATAGGCTTCCCTATAATTTACGACTCTGCCTAAATCATAGATATTCTTTGATTAGAGTTAAATGGAATTTACATGTGTTGCAAATAATTGTTAGAATTTGCCTTTATCTTTTCCTTGGCAGTCAAAACTTTGTTTTGAGTTATTTGAATATCTATTTTAGCAAAATCTTAAGCACTCTGAATAGAAACAACCCTACACCCACCATGTTTATTTGGTGTTGCACTTAGACATATCACTGTTCTATGACTGTCAAATTTTGTTTGAGTTAACTTCCTTTAAAGAGTTTTAAAGCACGGGTTTAGTGCCTGTTTTTATGTTTCTTCTCACTACATTTGTTGTGTTAGTTTGAAAGCCTTTGTTTGGGGAACACTGACCTTTCTAATGGAAATCTCCAGGGAAGACTGCCTCTCCCATGGGCAGCAAGAGAAAGACCGAGGTGGGATCGGCAGGAGCAGCAGCAAGGACCTGGGAATCTGAAGCTTATGCAGAGTCCAAGAAATAGTTGAAAGGATTGGACTGATAGACAGCCCTCCTCCAGGACAGAAAGAGCACAGTCCTACAGACTATGCAGCCAGGACTGAAAGTCAGAAAGCCACGGAGCTGACTGAAACCAAGGCAGGAAGTGAGGAGCTGTTCATTAGGAAGGGGTCAACAAGGCTTTTTTAGGCCTATTCTTCTCTTACCAAATCACACCAATTTTAATGTAAAAAATTTGAAATAGTCTATTTTATAAATAAAGCCAGTCATTTGAGTTTAGCCTCCTTTTTGAGAGGCTCAGAATCAGGAAGAAGAATCGCAGAGCTTTGCTCTAATGCTTTGGCTATCTCAGGGCCATCTTAAAGAGCAATACTAATAGAAGATTAAAAGCAAGTAGGAAAAGAAATGGTTTGGTGTTAAATAAAAAACTGCAGGCAACAACTTTTGTAGGACATTTTGTAGGAAGAAGTGAGAGGAATTTGGGGAGTTAAGTATATGGAAAATAAATGTAAATATATAGGCAAGATAGAAAAAGGCCTGAAGAAAGCATCCCCACATGATATTCTTGTACCAAAAGCTCCTGGAAGAAAGAGGGAAACCACAGCTCCTGTGTGGAAATAAGTTTAGTTCTACACACAAAACCCCAGGCACACACAGAGTCACATGAAGACTGCATAATCACTTGTTTTCCAGGAAGATGAATTCAGACTACAATTGAAGCAAATAAATGAATCCTAGGTTAGGGAATAGATGGGCTACAGGGTTAAAGGAGAGGATCTTGGCTTGTTTACTTTATCAAAAAAACAGACAAACAGGGAAAATAACTCATGTTTATAGAAAAGCCTTATGTGAAAAACAAAGCAAACCAAATTCTCTTCCCATGTAAAAGGAAAGATAATATTGGCGTAAACAAAAAAAGTATACCCTTGGTTATAAATTCAGGCCAAAGAAAACCTCAACCCATCAATCCCAGGAGCAACACTGAAGGTGTATTTAGGCTGAGAAGGCCTCCCAACCCCACTAGCTTTAAAATGTTCTTTGGTCACCCTATGAAAGGAATAATTAAGTGTCTTTCACTGTCTATGAAGGGATTGGCTTCTTTTATTCCAACGTTCCTGTTTCCTATTGTTCTGTGCTAGTTTTTAGGTCAATTCAATAAAACCAAATAAGATTCGCTTTTAAGAACCTTGTAACATTTCTTTGAAAATAATTAAATATGTTTAATACCACTTTTGTTTCATGGGATGAAAACCTTAAATTAATAAACATTTCAGCTTTAGAGATGTGTGCTGAAAAACACTGGTATAAGGAGCATCATGTCATACTATATAGGAGGGAGAAAGTCCCATATTTTAGGCCACAGGACAAAGAGAAATTCTGCAATGCTGAACTACATTCTATAACCAACTTAAAGTCAGCTATTTTTTTCCTCTTCTTTGTTTTCACTTCATCTATTTCTGCCATTGAAAAGCAGCATCAGAACAGTAATATTTAATAAGCAGATGGACTGGATTCAAGCAGGTCATCATTCTCTGTCAACAGGAACAGGTGGGGAATTACTCTGCACTGCCGTACCCTGTCAGACCCCTGCGAGGAGAGTCTGAGAGAGTTGGGTCTGAGACAGGATGTTCAGGGGACATCTAATTGCTGCCTCTACCTGCCTAACAGGGATCTAGAGAAGGTAGACCTGGTCTCTTCCAGAAGTGCCCAGTGAAAGGAGAGGCAACAAGCAGAAATTGCAGTAGGGGAAACTCCAACTACTGGCAAGAAAACATTCCTCACAGAGCTGTCAAACATTGGAATAGGTTGTCCAGAAAGTTTGGAAACTCCCATCTTTGGACACATCAGAACTTGGCTGGACAAGGGCCTCAGCAATGTGATCTAACTTTGGACAGGAGGTTGAACAAGGTGACCTCCCAAGATCCCTTCATGATTCTAGAAATGATGCATATTTCTACAGCGCTTGCTTCAACTGGAAGAAATGGCTGCATGTCCTTATGGAAATTATAACATACATGCTTTAAGCTTACACCTTTCTGATTCTATTTAAAGATCACATCAATAGCTTATTAATTAAGTGAAGAGTATTACTGAAAAAGAGTAAGACAATCTTATCCATAAACTCCAAACAAGTGGATAAACCAAAATAGGTCTGTGGGCTAATTTTACAGAGACTTAGAGATCCAAATGTGTTGCAGGTATAAAAACCAATATGCTGGATCTTCAGTGCACCGTTACCTCTTCATACTAGAGTTTTTGAACAGGTACAGTTTTTGAACTGAAATGTTGCCAGTCAACTTTTTTGTTTTGCATTCATTAAAAAAAAGAACAAGGAAACAAATATTGTTTAAAATTCATAAAGCATGCTGTAAATATTGAAAAATGTTATCAAGATACCTGCAGTTTGACACTACATGAGTCTATAGGTGAAAGTTATTTCCCCCAAACACTACCTCTTGCTGCTATGCATACTAACAGCAAAATGATGTGAAAGAATTTTTATTACAATAAACAGGACCTTCTTGACATGACTGTCTGGAAGTCTAATAATTTATTCTGATTAGAAACGTGCATATTTCAGTTGCTGTAAATATTTGCATTGACTACAAATAATGTGTTCTTTCTTCATGCAATTAAAATGAGATGTAAATACCTAATCAAAATATACATTTGCCTAGTAGCAGCATTGTTCAGATTTGTCCCTTCAGAAGCAAATGAAGAACAAACTATATGTGTAGCCCTATGGTCCTATAAATACAGTATTGCCATCACTAGTAGTAGGTCGCAGGCTTCCTATTGAGTTTGCAAGGCCTCAGGACTAAGGCTTATCAGGTTTTCTTGCTTTGAGCTCATCTTGACTTGCCTTGAGCTTTCTTTTCACTTGGTTTAGCTAACATTTAACAACCAGATAGGTATGCTTAACTTGGCTTACATGTACTTATCTTTGTGTGGTAGACACATTGTTTTTATATATATGGTAGCAGCAAGTAGTTATTCTGTATAGAGGGGGGCATTTATGGCTGTAGCGGAACAACATAGTGTAGAGGAATAGAGACCTGGCATGATTGC
Source organism: Buteo buteo (assembly GCF_964188355.1). Classification (NCBI taxonomy): domain Eukaryota; kingdom Metazoa; phylum Chordata; class Aves; order Accipitriformes; family Accipitridae; genus Buteo; species Buteo buteo. Next base: position 45,519,078 of record NC_134171.1, on the reverse strand, counting down.
AGAGGCCTCTAGAAGTGGCAGCACTGGCTGCAGCACAGAGGAGTACCTGGGATGTCAAGAGGTGGGGCACAGGTTGGCAATGGAAACCCCTGGGTTTGCAAACTACTCACTAATGATCAGTTGAAAAACAATAATCCAACTCTGGCCAAAACTGGTTTTGGGGGTAACAGAACAAAGAAACAAGTATTTAACGTATGTAAAATGCACCACAGAGCACATTTGCAGAACAGTGAAGAAACAACAAGGTGCAAAGGTGTCCTAGCAAACATATAAAAATGTTTCAAGTTGTATATGTTCTAGGGCAAGGAGGAAGAAAACATCATGATCAGCCTTCTTCAGGCAAAAGGATGCTGACGGCTTACCATATTTTCCTCCCTTCTTCCCCTCACTACTTCTTGCAGCAGTGAAAGATTAAGTACTACTAGGAACTGTGCATTTAACTGTTTTGTTATTTATTGTGCTAACTGTATTATTTAACTTTATTATTTTTTCTGTACTAGTATTCACTTTATTATTGTTTCTTTTTCTGTAATAATTAAATCTGAACTGCTAAAAATAGTTCTTAGATTAGTCTGTTACGATTTCAATTAAGAAAAATAACAAATTCTGACTTACGTTAAAAAAAGGTGTGTTTCTGTTTTGCCTATAACAAGATATCGAGCATAACATTTGCTTTAGTATTGTCAAGTATCATGACAATAACAAGATCATAGAGAACAGTTGGATTATACCTAGAACACTGTTTAATTACTATTTAAATATTAATATAGATATTCATCAAAATAATGGGAGTCAGTAAGTAGTGTTTCTATTCTACGTAAGCAAAAAAAAGCCCTGCATATGTTGATATATATATTTTAGCACATCAGTTCTGGGTGAACACTGCCACCTCCTACCCAGCTTTCATTGCTCTTTTGTTTCACGATACTCTAACAGACAACTTTATGATAAGAAGATTAGCTTTTTTTTTTTTTTCTCTTATTTCTTCTTTTATGCAAACTCATGAAAAACCCAAGATTATAACTTGTTCTGGAAATCAGACTTTTAAATTTGCAGCCATCCATAGCTATAAAAATTGTCTGAAAACAGAAATACACTCTATGGCTAAACTGATCTTTGAGTCAAAAACACTAAACACTTTTATCCCCCTCAGAGACTATTTGATGAGTACCTCATGGAATTGTTCACTAGGTATAAACAAAGAAAATAAACAGAACACCTAGATAGATGTTCTCTTTGTATAACACACACAGAAGAAAAATATTTTATTTTTTTTTCTGATTGCCTTTGATTATTGTGTTCAATGACTGCATGTTTTAGTGATTCTACACATGGCATTTTCATAAAGTAATCTACACAAAATAAAAGTCACAGTCAGTTGCCTGTCTCAAATACCTCAGCTCAACTCCTCTCACTCCAGCTCGTTCCTTCTTAACTGAATTTGGCTATACACTAATTAGCACAAAATGAAATATATATACATCCGATAGGGAGTACTACAGGTCTTTTCTGTAAATTTTAACAGCACACCTTAAGCATACCCGGATTTTATTTTGTCTTCAATGTGCAAAAACTTATGCTTTCTATCAATTTGCAAAGAGCTATCATGCTACACATTTCTGAGGGACTCTTTACAGCATCTCCAGAGGTGATTGGATAAAGAGTATTTTAGTGTGCATTGGGCTTATTAAAGTATTTCTTTCCTAAAGTCCTGTTCTCAACCCTGTTTCTAGAACAGATGACTCTGGGCAGAGGGAAGACTTTTGCCCCCATATAGAACTTTTAGAAATGTCAGACGACTGCCAATTAATTCTTGAATGCTAATTGTGTAAATGTGTGATTCAGAACAAGATAGACGGATTTGGGAAGATTCTGGTCATGGCAGGTACAGCATACAATTGCACCTCAGAGATTCTGAGATCAGAAAACTTGTTTTATTTTGATTAGATTTTTTTTGCTAAGCTGTAACTCGACATCTTGCAAATCCTTACTCTAAAAATACTGTATTTGTGTCATTACTGTTTCTGTACGAAATATATGCAAATACTAAGAAACTAATACATATAACAGATGCTTCTTATAATGTCAAATCAAGAAGGTAAGTGACTTTCATGCTCTTAGCCACAAACTTCTGAAGTTCAGTGACTGCTTGAGCGGCATTTGCCAAAGTTTGCACTATGCGTATAGAGAGTGGCACCTATGTATTTAATGTCACATACAGAAACGTGAGCCTAGTCCTGTAAAATGCGTGGTGTGTTAAGGCTCAAATACAGCAAAGCACTTGGTGCACTCTTCGGCATAAAACAATGCTTAAATCCCACAGGGTTCAAAAAGGCTCAAGTACATGCTTTCATGTATCTAAACTGACAGGAGCAAAGCTCCTAGCTACAAGCATTTAATGAAGACACTAGCATAAGCTCAGACAGCACAGAAATGGTTTCAGACAGTAGTAATTTCAGATATATAACCCAGACATGTTCAACTGGCCTAGTCAGTAGGTTTGATTTTACAGGTACACTGAAAGCTGCTAATACCTGGGATGAGTCTACACTAGGATGCTGTCTGAGATAGCAGATAAATCAGGCAGCAGGAAGAGTCTAGCTGCAGCTCTGCGCAGACTACTTCTGAGATGATAAATACTTCTGTACAGAATAATTCTTTATGAAGCTGATATACAGAGGGGACCCAAGAGGCTTCGCCACACAGAATTGCATACAGTCAAATCAAATAGGGTAAAATTTGGTTTGCAGCTATGTATAATAACAATAATAATAAAAATAATAATAGTAAATTTCTCTTAGCCCTAATATGCTTTGAATGAGATCACATTAACTATAACAGTGAACATTAACTATAACAGTGACTGGAAATGGACAAGAAAACTTTAGTGTTAAAAACAAGGTATCTACGGGTAAAATACAGTGAGCATTGTTTATTGTATGGTTTAACTTGCATTTGGATGCTTGATGACTCTTTTATACCATAATGTAAATAACGATAATTTGGCCTGGCACTGGCAGATAACACTGTTGACATTTTCTCTAGGGAAAAAACAAAACCAAACACACACACACCCCAACTCCCCAAACAAAACAACCAGCATTCAGTGAATTACAGTATATATTTAGTTTGTATTTAGAATTATTTTGTGCAAAAATCAGGAATTTAAATAAAGCTTCCTTAATTGCTTATGAATCACTGTTCTACACAACCTAATCAGATTCCTTCTGCTGCATTCACTGAAAGCAATATTAAGCTGAAATATATATTGAAGTTTATCTAAAACTACACCATGAAAATAATTTATGAAATATTAACAGACAATTTTGCATATCACTCAAAGATCAGTGCAAACTCCCACACCTTTGTAACTGCATACCTATGGCATTTGGCTTTATTTATTGGCTCTTTCACCTTCATAATGTTAAAGGTGACACATTTGCCCCACTAAGCAAGACACAAACACATTCAAATGCTTGATTCAAGGAAATGACTGGGCTCAGTTGAAATACTGCAATAAATAAGACACACGTATTCCTGCATAGCTGAAGAACATTTTTGTCTTAGTTTTGCTTTCTCTCTGTCCAAAGAAAGCGTCTCAACTGCGGGCTAAGGGGTTTTACTATTCAAAAAGAGCAATAGAAATGTCTTAGAAAAAAATAATGAAAAACAAGTTGTATAACACTGATAATTTTAGAGTATTATAGTTAATGGAAATGAAGGAGCACAGAAAAATCTGCTTTACTCAACTGAGGCTTACTGGAGAAAATGCCAGACATGCTCATACCTCCTACATTTCCCCTGAATGGATGGACTACTCTAGTATTAACAGCCAAAGATTTTGAGACCTCTGTATTTTTTAAACAGAAAATCTGAAGGCTACAGCTCTGAAATACTGAGGAAAATTTTAGCTCCCCTCTCTTTTCCCCAACTGCTCTCAAGATGCTAGATAAGGACAAGATCCCAGCTCCTGAAGATGGCGAACACCACAGGGGTTGGCCCAGGGACCCCCTGGAAAGAGGTCAAAGACCTGGCAGACCCCAGTGAGCTAAGCAGTGTCCAAGACAAGGGGGTAGATGCAACAACATGACAGAGACAAGTCAGAATTTGCAACCAACACCACAATAGCATCTAATAATAACCTATAATATCAATCTCATAAACCACGTAAAGAACTATCATCTCAGATGCAGAGCCATTTCTTGTTAGAGATCTTCGTTTCCCACACCAACCTCTGCCAGGTAGATCCTATCTTGTAGACTGATGTGCCTTTTGTTTGGTTTTTTTTTCTTCCCCCCACCCCCCCCAAATATCTCAAGGAGTTGAGATTCCACAGCCTCTCTTAATGATGTAGCCAATTGTCATGGTTTAACCCCAGCCAGCAACTAAGCACATGCAGCCGCTCACTCACCAGCAAAAACCAGCATACCAATGTAATTCTGCTTTAGACCAGAGAGTAACTAAAAGTTAAGCATCAGTCCAACTATGTAAAAAGATATCTACATTAGCCCATAATTTACAGGGTGTTTAAATTAGACCTTGTTAAGAAATTGCTATTCAGTCAAAATCTTTATTCTACTACTACTTATAATACTTCAAGGAAGCAGAGTTTTTACACAAGTTCCATGAAATGGTAGTTCAAGAAAATCCTTCTCAAGGGAAGCTTTCTGTAATGAAACCTCAAACTAGGTTTGAGAGAGGCAAGAAGGCTATTTTGTTGTTATTGCTGAGATTATAACTAAATGTTTTATGTCAAACATCAGGTTCCATGAAATACTTCTTAAAGTCAGCAGTATTTTAATTTCTCAAATTGCCATTACTTCCATCTTGGATATCTCTTCTTTCTTAGCTGCCTAGATTATAATTTTAGGTTTATGGAAAGATTAGACAGTGACAGCATCCCCTCCCTTTCCTCCATACTCCAATCACTCCTCCTCCTCCTCCGGTGTTAGTTGCTCAATACTTCCTTTTTGGGTACGATAATTAATTATATTGAAAATTGCCCAGTCATTGCCTGGTCACTACAAGTGAATTTTGCAGAATGTCAGCACCATCACATTCCCTCAGAAGTCATGGGAAAAAAAATTATGTCAAAGGAAGAAGGATAATTTCCTGTTATTTTTGTACTATATTGTTAATTCTGTCATTGTCTTAATATATGTTAAAGTACCAAAAGATATCAGAGTCTTTATGATACTTTCTTATATAGGAGGAATTATTTTACCTTAGGCAGAGAAGTACGACTAGCAAAAAAACCAAAACATGCCTAAAATAAAAAGGAAAAAGGAATGCTATTCAAAATGCTCCAGTATCTTTTGAATTACCCTTGAGAACAATTTACATTTCAGTCCCGGCATTCTCCTTGTAAATTAGAAGCAAATTCTGTAATCTTTCAGTAAATAAAACTGAATGTTTTTCAGGAAAACCACATCTACATTTTTTTTTTTGTATGAAAGGAAGACCTTTTACCTTTAAATTGCTGTTGAAATTGCAATCTCCTGTGTATCATTCAGCCATCTTCTTGTCACAAGCATCCAAATAAGGTGTCTATTTGTAATGATTGTGTCCTGTGTCTCAATTTACTGATTGTCTGATTATTCTGTCTAGAAACATAAATCATTTTCATATTCTTTAAATATCCAGTCTGTACCAACATTTTAAAACCCCATACCTAATAATAATTACACATACCAGTATAAATTATTAAATTTTATCGGCCTCTTTTGAAAGCTGCTTTGTATACTCCTTAATCCATTAGTTAATTTTCCTCTATTTGCTGAAAGGCAATGTTAACAACCTAGCACCAATGAGCATACCAATCAGTTATATTTTTTTCATCATTCATTTGCCCTGTATCTGGTCAAAGTTATAAATATACTTTATTAAAAAACTGAAAAGTGAAAAATAAACTGACATGCGACCAGAAACACAGGTCAATAACCTTTGATCACCTAGTTTTGCCAAACTGATATAATTCCATTGAAACTGATGAAATTATTAAGATATCCATGGCCGTAGGAAAGCTCATTCAATATCACAAAATTCACCCAACTGCACTCTCCAAAGCTTGGAGTGGAATTCAGAACTCTTTCTGACTGTAAATCTTGAGCAGCTCCCATCAAAGCCAAAAAGCTGGGGGGATATACAGCACATTTAAGATTGATATTAGAGCCAGGTATTAGTCACAGGCCTCTCAAAAACAGTGTCAGATGTGAATGTCAAATAGCCATGTATTCTTTCGAAATATCAAAGAGCAATGTGCAAATATATATACTTCAGTGTCTTCATGACAGTATTTAATGCTTCCAGTAATATTTAATTTATAATCAGGACTGCAAAATTAATCTCAGATTTTTCTGCATTTTAAGTTCAGAAATTAAGCAAAGGCCTTATACGAAATAATGAAAAATTTTATCTTAGCCCTTCCAAGATAAATAAAAAGCCAACAAGTTTATAACTGTACTAAAAAATATAGCTCAATCTTTTCAAACTTACCAAGCAACAGAAATCAATGTTCATTCCCACTGTCTGCCAAATCAGGGTATTTGTTTGGGTTCTACATATATATAGATTTGAAAATCCACCACTAAATACAAAAACTAAAGGACTGACTCAATTTCTGCTAGAAACAGACAAACAAAAAGAAAGCCTTTTATCTATTTAGCCTAGTATGTCCTTAGCAAAATTTCAAAGACTTAAAAAATAGGAACACTATATACATATATTTTCAGTAGCCATAACTAATTATCAACACAAACCAGACTGCTAACTCATGGTACTCAGGAAACAAATACACATGATTGTAGCTGGTGACTACATCCAAAATCCCCTTTCACTCCTTTGCTCTTGGGGCTGCCATTACTCCCAGAAATGAGGTTTGCCCAATATTGCCTTGAAAAGGGTGCCGTTCCCTCAGATGAACCGTACACACGTACAAGTGTGCTCAATGCTCTACCCTGATGCAGCCGTCCCACAACCTGCTCCTCCACCTGCCTCCCCATCAGCCTCCCCCTCCCTGCTCAGGAACACGCTGAATAAGGCACCCGGACTTCCAATGGAGACATGCCAGCTCTTTAACACAAAACGGTGCCTGTGCATTGACTTGCATAACTTCCAAATAACTCAGAGATGAACGTGGAATATATATAAAAAAAGAGCTAATATATAGCAATTTTGCAATTACAGCTTTGCAGCTTCTTACGTATGAGCTGCTTATCCCAATAATATTTACAATATATACTCAGACCTTCAAACACAACCAACAGTTCCTTTACCATGTAGGTTTAACAATATACTGTGAATGTCCTGGCAGGCACAATATGTTATCAATTAAACAGAAAAATGTATCATGCTAGAGCTGATTTTTGTTAGCAAGAGATATGCACCTGGTAAGCAGATTAACTTTTTTTTCATTATTATTGTGCCAGCCTTTGGTTAAGATATTGTTGCTGAACAGAGCATCTCCATTGATATCCATCTCTTTGTAATGTCACTTTGTTCAAAAGAGGAGGAGGAAGAGGAGTGGAAAGGGCACCAAGGGAACATGTACACTGAAAGGAATGCAGAAACCTGATCAGTCCTCTACACTTCTGACAATAAAGATCACAGTAATAGATATGAAGAACATTTAATAAATCCAAGTATGTGATACAATGTGGCTATAAATAGTTAACATATAGCGCCTGCATTAGTCAAATACAGATTTTGGTAGAAGCAGAAGGGTTGATGGTCGTCGTCCCCCGCAACATTTTTATTTCAATTTCCATATCGTTTGTTGTATGCAGTATTTGCTTTCCCTTCTCCTCTCCTGTTCCATGGGCTTGCCAGTACTACTTTAAAAATTTCAAATTAATTTTCATGCAGTTTTAACTAAAAACACATAGGTCTGGATTTACTTCTTCCAGACACTGTGGTGACCAAGCACATGTGGCTTTAAATGAAGATTTTATTGGCAAGGTATTAATTTCAATCCTTAGACTAAGGAAAATCTGGAATTTAAATATCAATTTCTTTCTCATTGTTATTAAAAATTAGCATGTGAACACTGTTTTACATAGCCAGTGTATAAATATCATGTAACTATTTGCCAGATCTTTAGATTTTATTTCACTAACCATTTCATTGATTTAGTCAGACTACAAGTGGTTACATCTTTCTGCAATTCTAGAATTTTCCAGAGCTCCAAAAGACCATGAAGTGACAGAGGAAAAAAAGAAAAAAAAAAGTATACCATTCAGGAAAAATGTAGCTAAAAAGAAGCATTAAAAATTAAATGTAAATCACTAACTGAAAGAGTACATATACAGCTAGTTGTCTGAACATTGTATGTCAGTATATCTGCTGTGCTCAGATCAATGACTAAAATTTCATAGACTGTTAGGCTGACAGAGGTCAAGCAGACCTCAGTGTGTGAGGTGATTTCACAATTCTGGCTGCAACACATTATGGGAAAAATAAGGATATGACTGAAGAGTGATTCAATAACCTACTCAGCAAACCAGCCCATGACTCATACACTTGAAATAATGAGATGTGCACAGAAGCAAAAAAATTAAATGCAGATCCTTACTTTTCACTTCATTATTCCCCAGCCAAACTGCACTGACAATCTTCTTCATAAGGCACAGGGTGCTAGTTTTTAGTGTTCCATTGAACATGCACAAACTTTTTTTGAGGGATAGAAGAAAAATAAGAAAGTGTAAAATAATAAAAGTGAAATACAAAAAAATGCAAGCATTTAAAAATGTTATTTTGTTTCTTTGGGTTTAGAACAAGAATTGTCATCTAGAATCCAATCTACAAGCTAAGATACCAAAACAAATATGTGTCATTACCCAGTAGCTAAGAACCCCTAAAATGGGACAGCATGAAGTGGGCAACATTTTATTCTCAGTTCAGAAATTTATTCTCCTTATGAATCTGTTTTAAAGTTCTGGCACTGAGATTGTTCTCAGCCATTCACCTCAACAACACCGTTAGAAGTAAGAGGTGTAGAAACACACAGTTCAAGTCCTGTGACTTATATGCCCTTGTAAAAATTATAAATAATTAGGGCAGCTTGGCTAATGAAGAGCCTTGTGGAAGCAACACCAATCAAATCGTCCTTTAGAAAATTTAGTACACAGCTAGAAACATGACAGCTGCTTCTTCCGTTACTTAAATTGAGTTTCCAAAAATAATTACCTCTTAAAATGTTCATGTAATTAGAATATACAGGAGTCAGCCAATTTTAGTCTTCAAGATACAGATAACTATTAGCTTGAGTTAGGTGTTAGCAGAGACAAGTATGGTGCCTTACATAAATAGAGAAAATACATACACCATTTGTGTAGCTCCTTACAAGAATGCTGTAAAAATAATATAGTACGACATGAATCCTTCATTAGATTCAACTCTTTGCTAGAAAATGGAAAAGAAGGTGTTGGTCACTCTAAAACAATGAGAAAAGAAATAGTAATTTTGAGATATTTGCGAAAGATATTCACAATAAAGAATGAGAGGCTTTATTTAACAGATGGCACATAAGCTTGCCCTTGCTAGTCTTAAGACTCTATGATATTCTGACATTTCAACTGGGAATAGTCTGTATTTAAAAATTAGGCCTCTTTATTGCAATAAATCTTACAACATTTTGAGTTTCATATTAGGGTTAAAACTAACCTGCTCACGAACAGTGCATGAAAGTTTAATTAAAAGACCACTAAATTATTCATATTTAATGAAACTGCCAGCAATTCGGCAGAAAAGTTCAACAACATTTATCATATTATTACACTAATGAACTTGTTCTTTCTAGTTAATGAATAAAAGTTCATAAGAATTCATAGAAATTTCTTAAAGGTTGATGTATCTTCAGATGTGTAAGAAAAAGCACACCTAAATAAGTTCCCAGGTCTTAAAAAAATTCTGAACTTTAAAGGATATTGATGAAAGGAACATAATGAACAAGTTTCGCACTTTTGATGGGAAACTGGTCAGATGTGTAACAATAATTAAGAGTATTTTCAGAAGATGACATGGAAAAATACAATATGTACAAAGATACTAACAGCAGGAGATACAGATGAACTAGAAAGAACCATTAAAAAGGAGAGTAATTAATAATGGAAAAGTAAATTATCCCGTAACTGATTAAAAAAGACACAAATATAGTTGTGAATACAATAGGAAAGATACAAGCTCTTGGCCTTCATCGTTACAAATAAACTAAGCAAAGTGAAAGTAGTGAATATACTTAATCTTTCAAACAATTTCTATTGGACACAGTGACAGGCTTCCTAAAGGTGATCAAAGTAGTCGGAAAAACATAGTAGTAGTTCAAATAGGATTAGCATTTGTTTCTGTGATAGGCCTGTTACAGCACTAGCAGGATTTATCCCTTCTTTGTCTTAAATAAATCTAAACTCTGAGAAGATGAGAAATAATTATGGAAAGAGTGTTAAAGTGCTTCTGAGCCTCGCAGTAAGTTCTGTTAAGCCCTGCAGAAGTACAGTTCTCCCCTACTATGCTCCTGCACAAGTGCTCCTCCTTGAGCAGCTCTCTTCTATATGGCCAGAATTGCAGTTAAAACAAAAAAAAAACCCTAAAACCCCCACACCCCCCTCTCTCATTAGTGCAATGCAAGGCTTGACAGTTACTGGAAACAAGGAAATAAGGCACGGACAAAATCACGAGGAAAACTACTGGAGGAAGAGAGGACCTTGCTCATATTTTCCCTTCACATAATTGTATTATGACAACCTGTTGAGATGGCAGATGGTGATACCTTCCTTTTTTTCTGCCTAAAGGTGAAGCCCAAATGTTTAAATTAACCAAAATACCCAAGTATCTTTGACACACAAACCAGAAACAAATTCAGAAGTATTTTCATTTCCATAAAATGGAACTGCTATTTTACATTCCACTATTTACTGAAGTACATAACTTTTGCTGAGCCACGGTTAAACCGAAATCACCAATATTATTACATGGCTAGTCTCCAACTTACAGTGTTTCAAGAGGCCTACTTTGTCTTAGTGTGAAAGTTTACAAAGACCTTATCTTTTCCTTAAGCTTTCCATTGACCTCAAAGTGCTGGAGGGTAGAGAGCATTTTATTGAAGCACCACACCACATTCAGAACTTCCATGCTTTCCTAGGCAAACGCTGCCTGCCACTGTCTAAGACAAGTGGAAGAATTTTGGCCAGACCCCGTATGGTCATTCTCATTTGAAAATACTCTTTGCTCCTCCTCAAACACAAAACATAAATGGGCATGGCAGAAACTTCATTTTATTTCCAATACAACCACTAGCCAGACATTGCTTTAGATAGAAGCTGTTAATCAGCTGTATCCAGAAACAACCTCTTTATTAGAGGAATAGGGACAGATCTGGTAGACCAGCACAGGTCTGTGGCCCCAGGTCCAACCAGTAGCAAGACTAAGCACTTGTTCCCAGTAGGCAAACACACACACAGAGCACATACGTACGTGTACACACAGTCTGCAACGTAGAATGCTAACACACCTTTGTACACGTGAAGCAGCATCTTAACAAGTCTTACAAACTGCCTTAGGTTTACACATCCAAGCCAATCCTTTTTGCCCACTGAGACAGGGGCAAGTAACCTTCATTCTTATTTTCAACATCTCCATGCATTAAGATAACCAGTATAAATTTTATTTGCAAGAATAGGGAAATAAAATTAAGAATTCTTTTTCCCAACCTTTTTGACAGGGCAGATTAATATTTTATTTAACCTATCCACCTCCAGCCCTGAAAGTTCTCTTCCAACAAGTCAGTGGAAGCATAAGTTCTGAACTGAACATTTTATTCTAAAACATTGGTAAAATATGCCAGAGTATGCTGCGTTTTATCACCCCAGTTACAAATATGTATTATTCATGTTCAAGTCCCTGCAAGCAGGGATGCTCACCTCTGTTTCTGCAACTCTTGCCAAGCTGTTTTATGGCTCAATACAAATAAATAAAAGCCATAGTTTTTACACAAGATATTTACCTGTATCTGAGCCGCTACAAAGTCTCATTTGATATTCCTTGTTTTGGAGGGAGTGGTAGGATGGCATAAGTGTGAGAGTCTCTTAAGCCTATCCCTTATTAACTATGTCAGTGGAGTTAAATCCTTTATTTTCTACTTTAGAAGCACCACAATTGATCATGTTTGCCCTTCCCATCACCACAGTTAATGGTTTCTGACTGCTTACTCTCACTATCACTGAAGACATGGAAAACAATTTAAAAAAAAAAGAAAAAAGAAATTATAGTACATGATTGCATAGATCATCTTTAAATGAAAAATTAATTCAAATAAAAAGCACTAGTCATGATTTTCTCTAAATGCCAGTACTTCTGAATTTCTGTCACCACTTTTCCACAATCTGTTTTCTTTCAAAGCCAAAATAACTGTCTTTATAGCGAATGAGCTGTGCATAAATAAAATACTATTGCCAAGAATATGGGATTTTGAAAGCACTCATCAAATGTGCACTGTTTAAGACAGCTATTGTATGTGTCTTCCCAGGATGTTAGAGAAGCTTGATATCTGTGATCACCCAGTCTGATGTAAATATTTCTTAAACTAACATTTGTTTAAATGTTTTTTTAATCTTCAAGTTTACTAGGAGTAAATATATTTCTAAGAGAGTATGAAATAGGAGAAGCTGAGAGGATAGATAAGCATGAGCTTTTAGGCAAGGAATGACAGAAAGAAAATAATATTACCATTAGGCCACAACAAAACCTTAAGTTGGAGGACATATGAACCTGCAGCCATGAGGAAGGGGAAAGAGCTCACTTCTGTCTGATTTGAGCATATATGCATTAAGTGTAGGCACAGTAACAGCTGAAAACCTTATCCTAAATTGTTTTCATTTCTTGCTGGCATCTGATAAGCATTTGGAATTTCAGAAACATAACAGAAAGAACAATATTCACAACTGAATAATTCCTCCAAACAATTTTAATAGGGTATAGGGTCAGGCATTCCCCCACCCCCAAAACTGTAAATAGCAGAAACCTGGAAAATTAAAAAAAGTATTATTTTGTCTTCTTAAGTCTTCTCGAGCAGTTTTTTCCCCTGAAGTTTGGTTTACAATTAATTTTTTCAAAAGTTCTAACATTTTAATTGACAGATTATACTCTTTCCTTAGTAAAAAATCTCTTAAGAACAAAAAATACTAAACTAACAGTTACCGTTTATATGACAAAACAAGTCTATAAAGAAAGAGGCAGCTTGTTACCAAATGAGACACTACAAGAAGCAGGCAAAATTTTAAAACCTAGCATTTAAAAAAACATAAAATTTTAAAATTTTCATATTCATCTGCAATTAATAGGAAGAGAAAGAACTTAGCTAGCAAATCTCAAAACAGTCATTAAAGATTAGCAATGAAAATATAAAAAGCCAAAAGTATTTAATCACAAGTTATTCCAGAATTGTGAAAACTTCTTCCAACAGCAGCAATAACTTTGAAGTTTTGCTTTCCATTATATTGAATGCTCAGATTATATAATTTAAATTTCCCTACACATCTCCCTTAGCAATAAAGCTTCAAGTCTTTACACTTTTTTTGTCTAATTACAGAAAACAGAGAGCTATTTCAATGTTTATATTAGTTTCTTCAACTGTGTAGCTGAAACACTGAGAGGATTTTATTCATAAATAAATAAATAAAACCTCAGCACTTACAGATGCCTTTTAAAGTCACAAGTCTGTGTATATTTACCAGTGCTCAACAAAACAGCAACATCACACTTTGTACTCACAAGTTGCGCAGCTGTAAGAAACCTAGGAAAAAACACTTTTAACATCTTGTTGATTCTTTGGAAAGACATCAAGGGATGAAAAAAAAGCGCATATTGTGCCCTTGGAGAAGAATCTTGCTTTCTTAATTGGGTGAAGGTGATGGGGAGGAGCAGCATCAGGTGCCTCTAACACTAATTAGCAGGTTTTGAGAGCATCAGGGACTATGTCAGCACCTGTGTTAACTCTCTGGCCATGGGAAGCCTGTGTAGCCACATCCACCCCCTCCAGAAGAGAGCTGGGTGCTTGTGTAGTCCTTTGACTGCTGCTGGAGGGTCTCTGGCCATCCTACCTATATATCCTATACGCACAGGTCTCGGGTGCCAGTGCACAGGGGCAGGCTGGCAGTATGTGTAATTGGAAAGTGGCAGAGAAGCTTGCAATGTTACTTATTTGCATTTCTCCCTGTGGGCTACCAGAAAGAAGTACTTCAAAGTACTTCATATATTTAAGTGCAGAAAGGAAAGCAGAAGCTCAAGGGCAGCTGAATTAAATTGCCATACATTGGCTTACTATGTATGATGCCTTTCCCAGACTTTTTAAGCGAATGAAACAACAAAAACAATTCATTATTTGTGTTGCAAGCCAACTTTGATTAGGTACCAGTGTTGCTGCCATAAGTAACGGATGTGAATAACAAGTAGTTCTGAAAGCATTATATATGTATGTATCTATCTGTATATCTCCTAATGGCATCTAGTTGTAGAGTCAACTGCTTCAGTGACTCTGGGACAGGATCATATATGTGAACAGGTTGTGCTAGTAAAAAGCTTGTTAAATTATCAGGAAATTACAGCTTGACCACTGGAGAAAATAAGATGTAACCTGAACAGGGGACCCCAACAGTACAAGCACGGATGACCACAGAGGCCCTGGGGATACAAACACAAACGTGTAAGGGTCAGTGGGCTGTTGCTGGAGGGATGCAACCTTGGTCACAGGGAAAAACTGACTTTCAGTGTAACAGAGAGAGAACAAAGAGCAGGTATCTACTGTAAATGAAACATCCCATAAACTGTAAGACTCAGACATGGCATGGAATTTGCAGACTAATGAAGAAAGAGCAAGTAAACAGACTGTGTTAGAAAATACACACATATAAAAACAGACCTGCACCCAAGAGTGAGGAGGAAGAAGCCCTGCACATCATACAACTCTGGTCAAGAACTCCCTGTAATCACCTTCTGTGTTAACTAATCAGCTAACAATCAATTTCTGGCCCTGTAGGTAAGTGCATTTCTTTAGCCCACATCAACTGCCTTTGATTTTTAGTTCCATCCCCTACTCTAGAGATTGGTTGCAATATTTATCTGTCACACCATGTGGAACCATATCAAACTGGAAACCAGACAAGCCTAAATCTGTAACGCTGCACTTTACCATCATTTTTCCAGTTTGACTTCTTTAAGACTCCAGCCCATTTTTAGGGATGTTGGTTCAACTACTGCTAATCTGCAGAAAGATGCAGCTTCTTCCCTGTTCATGACAAGTAGCACTTTTTACCATTATAAAATTATACATAAATAATTTTCATTCTCATAAAGTCACTTATTTTTTGCAAGAGACCTTACATTCTCCTCCCACTGCATATATAGCTTTTATTCTATATTTACGTTATTAAGTTTAAATGCATTTTTCTCTTCACTGCTTTTGTTGCAGTAACTGATTTTTTCTTCTAACTCTGTTTAACTGTCTACCATAACATTTCTAATTCTATTTTAAGAGAATGCTGCATTCAGAACGGTTGCGTTTTGTTTGGGGTATGATTCTCCAATGGCATATCTCAGCAGCAAACACTGAACAGCTGGAAACCACCTAATTAGAACAGAGAGGAAAAAAAGAAAAAGGATGTTTGAGATGAATAATAATCACATCCATCACACTTGTATTTTTTTCTTATTTATGTAGCATATACCTGTGTCTCATTGGCAATGAAAATGATTGTAGGATGAAAAACTAAGCTGGCCTTATATCATATCCTTCCTTCTGTGAGCTTTAAATAGATTTTGTGTGTTCCTTTAATTATATAGGTAGATTTGTTTACTGAAGCGTTCATGTTAAAACTCATTTCATGCAAAGGGGCAAATTACATTTTTAATTATGCTTCTTTGGGAGGACTACATAGTTAAGATGATTTGCTCTCTTCTATTCTCCACAGACCTTCTACAGATGATAATCATGGCAACTCAATGCAAAACACCTTTAGTGGTATTAAGTTTTCATACAGTAAATATGTACACATTTTTAAAGGTATATCAGTGTATTAGGTTTTTCAAAAACGCCTGCATTAGTGGCTCATCTACATCTTTACGTAACAAAATGCTTTTATAAATAGGGTGCTCAGACCCTAAACCAAAGCACACTACTGAAAGACTGCAATTGAAAGATTCCTATTAACTTCAGAGAAATGAAATCAAGCAGAACTACTTACATGGATAATATTAAACAAATAAAGAAATAGAAATGCTACATCCCTTGGTGTCTTTCGTGTTTTTCTTAACATCTTAACAAATCCACTCTTTTTTTTTATTTTATTTTAGTGTAAACTCTTCTCTCTCATGATTATAGAATAAACCTTCGAATTGTCTCTGAGCGTATCTTAATGGTTCACATCTAAACTGCAAGATCAAAAAATCCAGAATAGATGAAAACAAGTCTATTTTTTTGTTTTGAAAAACACTATAGGATTTTTAAGCAAATCTCATTGCATTCTTGCCATAGAAGACTTGTGATCAGATTTTCCAATTTTACAACTCCATTAAAAATGGCTGGGAGCAGTTATAATCTTGAAATTACCTAACTCAGTGTTCTATCATTTCAAATTCAGATAATAACTTTCCAGCTAAATCTGAGAAGAGATTATCTCAAAATTAAAATGTACTCATACACATTCATTGCTAATAACTGTTTCAAATAAACTACTTAGCTAGGAGCCACCTATTCTCTTAATGGATCTAAAAGCATAAGCTACTTTGAAAGTAGCAAAACAAAGCAGGCAGTGCTCTGAAAACTGACCTGTAGTGAGTCCAGAGAGAAACAAGATATGAAGTAGAACAGAGGGTTCTCTTCCAGGCTTAGCTCCTAGTTTGAAGTATTGGGTTTGTCAGCAATTTTAAACCTCCACTTTTCTGCTGATATTATAATAATTTGGGGGCATGAACAGTGATGTTCACTTTGTTCACTAATGCACATTGCAATGTTGCATAAATAAAAAAAATGAGTTCAGTACTTGACCCTTTCTGAGAAATATAGAACATGTACTATACAAGTTTGTACATGTACTTCTCTGTAAATGTTGATTGAAACTTTCTGTCGTATTCATATTACATGCTCTGGTGACTACTAAATTTTCTAATGGCAACAAAAATCTGAACCCATTTCAATTTGGGGAGGGGGATTGCCAGTTGGGCTTTTTTGTCAGATTTTTTGTGACCTCAAAAACTATTTTGTGAAATTTTGCTCTGCTTTTAGCACAAACACACATAATTCATTGCCATAGTTATTTTGGTTGATACTGTTTCCTATGCACTTCAACTTTTTGACTAAACCCACAAGGATATAATCAGGTAATTGCTAATTCCGTTGCAGAGCTTTCTTGATTTCCTATGATACCTACCATTCAAATCTCATTTTCACTTTTGTTAGGTAAATATGCCTCTCCTCATCAAAGTTCATAATTTCTTTTAGCATTAGAGGTTCCTTATCTATCTCTTACTATGAATAGTCAAGGATGACATGGTATGTTGTTTAGGTTGTACAGCATAAATATTATGGCTAGGAGGTGTTTGCTTTGGTTTTGGTTTGTTTGTTTGTTTGCTTGCTTTAAATGAATGTATTTCTCAAATCTAAATTGTACATCCTGTTAACCATTTCTCCTCTAAAAAAGTATAAAAATAAAATTTACCGTAGCAACAAGACAAGGAGTTGGGGTGATGTATCAATTCAATCACCTCTGCTTTACTTGTTTTATAGAGACACAGAACACATCAAATTTGGAGAACTGTCAACATATTTACCAATTATTACCAAGCACTAATTTCAACAAAGAAGAACAGTGAGTCAAAGCTGCTTATCAAATCCTTGTGTTGCATATGACTTTGTGGGGCTCTTTGTGTTTGACTTTTTAGCTCTCTAGGGAATGAAAATAGACATACAGCAAATTCAGTCTGATATTACTGTCCTGTTCCTTAGTCACAGGAGAAAATAATTTAAAGAAATGTTAATTCTGACTGTAATACTTGTTGATTTCATGTCCAGCTTAATCATACTCTGCAAAATACTGCCCAGCTTCATGCTGGAAGAAATGCAGCTGCCAGTGCTTTAATCTGAGACAGTAGGCAGGGATATTTTTCCCTCTTTCAGAAGTCTGCAGTCGTAGCTGCCTGCTACTTGAATACTTTTTTAAATTTTTTTATTCTTTTTCAGCAACTTGTTCCCAGCTCCAAGCTGTTAACTACTGAAAAGCCACTGCAGTAGCTGCATTGTTAATAGTTTCATGTTAAATATTACACAGAAAATTCAATAAAACTTTTTGCCCTTGAATCCTGGTGGTGGTAACTGAAAGACTGATGCCAAACCTCGCTGGCATTGTGCCAAAGTACATCAACACTTAAATCCGAGTCTGGATTTAGGCTTTTAAATATTATCTTAGAGAAACCCTAAACTGAATCCATAAAACCCTGCTCAGCATTTGTCTCCCAACCTGGGGGTGCTTTAATTTGCAAGATGGTTCCTTATTCATCTCAAAAATGTTCTAGCTGTGTAATTTTTGGTTTTTTGCACAATCAGAACGTCTGTAGTCTGAACACTCAGGAAAATCTGCCAAACTCTTTAGCGTATAAAACACAGGCACAGTGGCCAAATCCTCCAAGGAGCCACAACTCTTAAAATGCAAAAGAGCCCTAATCAGCAGCTTATATGCTAAATGAGACAGAGCTAGTCTCCAGCTTTCTGTTGGAGAGAGATATTCATGGAACCAAAAGAATAGAGAGCAAAAAGGAAAAGACCTAAAGTCCACTCACTTGAAACTGAGGACTCCTAGCTCTAGTTCAGAGGACAATTTCATCTCTTTGATCCTAGACTGTAAAATGCAAAAACAATTCTGAGAGCAAGAACAAGGAGCAGGACATTCCTACCACTCCTTTCCTTTCTGTTTGCCTCTGATGCAATTTACACAGTTGCAGAGGCCAGCAGAGGCTACCTTGGCTTTTAATTAGGCCACTAGGATACTTTCCTAGGAGACACGGCATTAAACCTTCCAGTAAATATGGTACAAACCCCAGATCTACTGTTTCCCAGATGAGTTCTGCATGACATTGTGATGTAAAAGATGGTGATTACCACTTCTAAAATAAACAGTGCAGTTAATTTAAATAAAATTCTAAACATACACACTTTAGGTTAGATTCTAAATTATCCAGAGCAGAGAGTATCTCATGTTTTCTGTTGTCAGCTTCACAGTTAATAAGCAGGAATTTGGGATTGTCCTTGTGAGACACCTTGCTCGAACAGAAGCCTCTTTTACCATTTCTGGGCTCTATTGCTTCTCATTGGGAGCAGATAAATAAAAATACATGTTATTGGGTCATAGTTTGTTCCGTCTCCCACACCTAGAGCTAGATAAAACAAACATCTGGAACTCCAGATCGCTCTAGCAGTCAAACCCTTTGTTTTGAATTCTGCAACGTTAAGCTCATCACAAGAAGTGTTACACTGAGTATGTAGGTTTTGATGCCAGTGTTTGGGAGTTTACACTAGAAAATATGTCAGTATGTAAATGAGTTTTGGAAGTAATAGCAGGAAAGACTGAAAGAGAAAAAGAGCAGCAACAAAAGCACTCTGCTATAAAGGAACACCCCTGTTGGTTATCCTGAACATTTGACTACTTTCCCCACCCCCATGCAGAAATACAAAAGCATTCCTTAAAAGCCAGAGATTTTAAGGTAGTGCTGTCACTGGGACCCACTCAGGTACCAGAGCATTTTCATAAGCACCTAAGACATGAGACTTCTATTGATTTCACTAGGAGTTCAGCACTTGTGTATAAGTTTCCTCTATCCAGTGCAAAACTGATAACAGTATAAGCAAATTTCTTTACAGATTTTATCACAAGTTAACAGATTATACTCATCTGACCATAAGAAAGCCTTCTGTAATGTAAAAAGGGAAAACAAGAGAATAGCTTCTAATTTTTTTTTTTTGACATTTTAACATGTCTTCCCAACAGTGTGAAAAGATCCAGTTAAAAACTTGAAAAATTCCACCTCCTAGAGAATCCACAAAGAACAATAGACACAAGAACAAATTTTTTGTAATGGGACATTGTCCACTTTGTCTGAATTCCCCAGGTCAGGTGCTTCAGGATGAAAGAAGACCATAGCCAATGATTTTGAGAAATAATAATGCAATCCTCACTTCTCCTCAAAAAAATTAGAAGGATTAATGGGGGGAAGGAAGGGAAGGGGAAGAAACAGCAGATTTCAGATGGCTAATTAGCAAGTACATCTTTAGGCTTGCATCTTTATGACAACTAATTATGTTAATAAGCCACACAGTGACTGACTCCTTTTTTAGAAAGTCAAAGAAGTTAGAATTCACTCTACAGCTACCATTTAAGCAGACAGCTGTTGAGGGATACATTTTCAAAGCTGTGTGTGGGAGTTACAACAAAGGTAAGGCTGGCCATGACAGCGGCTTTCACAACTGTCGATGTTGTAGCTCTTTCTATTCAATATTAATAAATTCAGCATGCAATTATTTTGCCATCTGTCTCCTGTAGAACCATTTATTTCTGTCCTTCAAGTAAGTACACCAAGAATATATACTGACTAATTTCCTCAAATATAATAACTAATAAATTACTATAATGAGGTTTTGTATACTGTATAAGAAAATAAGGCAATTATTAACATGACTTGTTACCTTTTTTCCTACTATGCATAATTGCCAAGACAAATTACTTAACTGTAGAATAACATTATCATATCTTTCAGCATATACTAAGAGGTTATTTTTAAAATTTAGTTATGAAAATTACTATCGGCCTAAATTCTGCAATTCAAGTTCAATTGGTTCAAATCTACTTTCCAGTTTTGTTACTCTCTGTTAATATTTCAACAAGAAACTTAGTACACATTAACTGTTCTAACCTATTTGCATTAGGTAAAACCCAAAAAATCAATTCTGTGAGACATTGGCTTATTCAAATACAATCAAATCTGTCTGAAAGTTCAAATTTCCGCTTTGCAACTTTTAGCATCTTATTGAAGCTGTCATTAAGAAGGAAAACCTACCAAGAGGGAATACACACGTAGCCAAAATAAATGGCCCTTCCTGCTCTAATTATTTACTACCTAAAAAGACCAGGGATATTTGGGAAATGCTGAGGAAACAGGAAAGTGGGTGAAAAAATGAAGGAAGAAAAAAATGTATTGAATAAAGAAGTATTCATTCGCAAAACACTCAGACTTCTAGAACTTAGAAAACTCAGATCACCATTATAATCAAAACTGAACCTTCAACGTAATCTCTTTTTTATTCTATTTTTCATCTCTGTAATTTGTCATATTGTTAAGGAAGAATATGATATAAGATCCAACAATAAACCCACAAAACTGAGGAACAAAAGCAGCTAACCTAACCACAGAGAATACTAAAATTGAATGGTCTACATGCATCTGGTCAACTAAGGACAGTAAGAGGCAACAGCTCACAGGAAAACATGGCCCTGCTCCTGTACTATCATGATGATCGTGACATGAAGAAAAGGCAAGCTGGGGAAAAAAAAAATTAAAGGAGTTTTATAAGTAACTTCTTTCTACTGCTTCTATGTTTTCTTATTGTAGCTTACTTTTTATTTTTCCTATAAACTTTAATGTATCAATAATGTGTGTTATAATTAAGCAATAGGATTTCACACTCATTTCTTAGAAAATTAATGTGAACCACCCTTTATTATCCTGGTTTGAAAACCACGATCTTGCATTACAGCATGCAAGAAATGAGATTTTGTTAATTGTAAGCTGTTTCAGATGAAAAATAAAGATTAAATATGTGCCTTCTCAATACAAGTAGCCTTGAAGCGACATGTCATTGCTAAAAAGAGCTGGTAAAGCAGCTTTTCTTTTTCAGTTACTGTTTTGCAAAGTCTTTCAGGTTTTGAGCAGCTTCACTTTCAAACGTTGTTGGTGTTCACTTGAATGAATTAAGCAGTTATTAACTTTGTTCCACGTAACTGTTAACAATAAACTGATTTTTATTCGAAATTACAGCTTTGGGTGAGAGATGTTTCCATTTGTTTCCAGATGAGATTTAAGTTCATTTGCATATTATTTTGCCAACTTACGAGTACAATCATTTTAGAGCAACAAAGCATATAAAGTTACATTTTCCTTTCAAAGTTGCTAGATAGGTTATCAGCCTTGGAAAGTTACATTCCCAACTCCTGTGCAGCTTTGTCATGACCTAAAGGTCACCTTCTCAAAGCAGAAAACATAGCAGATTAACACCTCCTAACTTCTAGGTTTCATTAAGTTAAAACCAAAAATGAAATTTTACAACTAGTAATTCTCTCCAAAGTGTTAAATGCTATGTAATATGTGTGTGTAGAAATTTTTCTGTAAGCAAGCTACGTAAAGCATTATAACAAGACCATTTCTTATTCAGACTAGATTGTTTATGTTTCTTGTTCAGAGGCCATGCCACCCACTAAGAAATAGTTCTGCCATCCTGGTCACTGATCAAAGCAAGACATTATGCCTCATTTTTAACTAAGATGAATATTTTTCTGTTGTATGTTTTTGTCAAAATACTGTCACTGAACATTTTATCTGTTGCTCATTCTGGCATGCTTACTCTGGGCATTTTACTCTGGGATTCCCCTTAAAATCTGTCTTCATGCAAGAAAAGACTTGTGTCATTATGTGGCAGTTAGCAAGTACTTTTAATCTGCAATTCAGTCTAATTTTTTGCATTTACAGTTTCAAGACTGTAGATAAAATTCATGTCACTAACAATTAAAGTTACAAAATTAGCTCCCTAAAGAAATAGTGTCACATATGTAATTTAACCAATTGAAATATGCTTTTTTATATAAAAACAGTAGAATCTTTCATCAATATATTGTTTCTCCAAGTCAAAAGTATTTTTCTCTTAAATTTCTTAAATGTATTTATAGCTAAAGAAAAGTTTCAGGCTGACATCACTAATGAATTACACACTCCATTTATTTCAAGATTGAATTATTCAGCTGTAGTTAAAATTAAAAGAAAGGAATCCTCCTCCCTCTGCCGTGTTCTTCACCCTCCAGTTTCAAGAAGCTGATCGAGTACTTACATACTACTAGTGATAGAAGCTAGGATCCCAGATCCCAAAAGAGCAAGTACAGGATAATAAATGAAAAAGAAGCCCTATGAATTACTCTGAAGATACATGTCAGTCCTCACCTAGAAATAAACTTCCTGTCTTTATGACTGCTCACTCCTTGGTCTCTAGGCTGAAATTAATTCTGAATTAAGATAAAACCAACTGCTTACTTCTCACAAATTGCTAAAGGCATTCAGCAGAAAAGCCACAACTGCTTCATTTTGAACAGAACTTTCAGAAGTTGTGTCTGGTGTACATGGGATCTCTTGAGCTCTAAAGGTCTCTATTACAGCTGAAGAAAAGTTGCATGCAAAAGAAATGCTTCCATTCTAGATCCCAATAAGCGATTGATAAAGATTTTGGCTATCTAATGCAATGGTCTCTAGATCTGATACATCACTCCAGATACTATGTAAGCCAGACTACAGTGTCATATCACTTGACACAGAAATGAGAGCTAAGTGAGCTTTTTTTTTTGTTTTTTGTTGTGGGTTTTTGGGGTTTGTTTCTTTTTAATAAAAAGAATCTGAGACAAAAGATACCACATGCAAAAATAGCAGCCTACAATTTGTAAAAATACTCCTTTATCAGTTCCTATGTTATTTATGGTTGTTTCTGTGGATGATTCATGTTTTATTCTGTTATTTTATAGTGGTTAATAAGATACTAAAGTTTTGATCATCTCTCAGCTGAAAGTTTAGATAGTCCTGGAGAAGAAAGTTGTCTTCCTTTCACACAGAAATAGAAATGGGGCAACTTTCTTTGATGCTGATAATCACTTTTTTCCCCACCCTCCACTGAGTCAAGTAAACATTTGAACTACAATCACACCTTGGAGAAGGAGTCATATACTGGATCTTGACAAATTTTGCGGGACAACTGATCTGGTATGTTGAATGATACAATGTCAAACATCTGCAGAAATGGAAACTATATCCATTGTGTTGCACAAAGCTGTGATGGAGGTGAATAAGAAAGAAGTATTTGAAGCTGAAGTGACCTTGCTGTATGGCATGATTTCAACATGGTTTCCCTTACTATTTTTTTTATTGTCTTGCCGTACCTAATGGCAGCCTCCATTTCAGAGCTTCAAAGCCTGGGAAGCAGGGAAAGGAAGACAAAGGGATGTAGCTGCGAGAGCTGTGTAATGCAGATTCAGTGGCAGCCCTAGTGATTGGCAGGAAGAGTAAAGCAGGAGGTAATGCAGATGAGACAATTGTTAGTGGGAAAAGTAGATTAATGAGGTACGTAACACAGATGTCCGAGGGAACAAAAAAGGAAAGAAAAAAGAAAGAAAACAACCACCCATAGTAATTCAACTCCAACAACCACCCTACTGTTTACATTGAGGGCATCAGTGGAAACTCATATTGCAGATACATGAGTGCAGCTAGGTTTGCTTGATAGGAGCCTGTTTCTTCTCATTATTCCAACCTGTTGCTAGTGCTTAACTCAAGGTAAACTGTAATGGATGCAACATTTTACTTTCTTCCAGATAACCCATCAAAACTTCTCCAGACATCATTGCTGTTGTGTCCACAAATAGGGGAGGATCTCAGATTGCAGTAAAGAGGCACAGAACTCATTAACAAGCAATAGCCAGCAGCAAACAAGACAATTATCTGAGTGAATACTCCTGCTCTGCTGTCATGATAGCTTAAATTAACCTGTTTATAATTGGATTGAAACAGAGAGGAAAAAAATGCTTCAGCTCTCAGGTGGAAGGCAGAGATTCAGCTAGGACTGAAGACTAACTTTAAGATTCTTTCATCACACAAATCCTAGGAAACAGTAGCTAGCCTCATTATTTCTAGTTGGCATCTTTTCAAGGTATAGATTGTTTTCTAAGCCACTTTGATATTTTGACTTGTTGTTTCTTCCATTTTAGAATCAAGACCAATGTGTTTATTTGCTCTAACCCAAAAAGTTGTAAGACTCAGCTTACAAAGTACATTTTAGTATGGATTTGAAGTGAATTGCAGTTTGAATTTGGGTTCCACCTTAACAAAAAGTGTACATATATACCCAGGGATAAAAAGGCACTGGGGAATCTGAGGTATTAAGCAGGGTTTTTGGAGAATAAAAAACTTGATTTTACCTTTGTTTAATTACCATTTATCCTTCTTTTTCTTCAACAAACACATACAGTTAAAACATTCCATCAATGAAGTATAGGAAAATTTCAAAGATAACAATAACAAAAAACAACAATCATGGGCCATTCATGGCAGTGGCAAAAGGGTGCCCCATATTTTTACCGTTTGAGCGCATTAGAGTTTTTAATTTCTGCTGTTGCTCCCAAAGCTCTTTACTAATAGAAGTAACTAATTTTGATATAGGTGGCCAGGTCACAGGGCTGACTCTCCCCACCCCATTCACAGCTACAACCCAGACACTAGCTTGGGACAGAGGAGCTCTCTTCAGATTTGTAAGTTTTTGGTACTTTACCAGAAATTAAGTTATTTCTGTTCATTTGTATATTGTCTGTTTTCCCTGCCTGGTAACTGGGATTATATTGCATGCTGTTATTTTGCAGACACTGGTGTAGCAGCTGTGCAGTCAGCAATGCACCTCTCCTTCTATAACCAAATCCAAGCAGACATTGCTGTTCTAATGCATGTGATCCTGACTAGTCCATCTCACTAAGAAACAAGACCTCAGGGCTGAAGGAGCTTCTTACATTTCTACAGTTTAGAGCCCATTTGATCTAAAGAATTAAAGAACCATGTACTCTGACACACAACAGATATGGGAATAATATGCATCTTCATCCCAAGTGTATTCATCCTACTCTGTAATAACACAATTTAAAAGGATTCCTGCCTGCTGGGTTGTTTGGTCAGAGATTAACGCTGTAACGCTCTTCAGCTGCTGCAGCACTTTGTACAAAAAGCACTGTTTGCAGTAGGAATCTGAAGCCATGTGCATCCAGGAAGGAGCTGATGATAGAAAATTTCAGTATCTTAGTGATTTGCTTTTTAACCTTCAGTCAACAAGGGATTTAAAGACATTCTGTCAACCTGTCTTCTCTGCAGCTAAGCATGGTTGTGACAGTAGAAATAAAGGCTAATTAGCAAAATAAAAAGCAACCCCATTCAAATATTAAGTAGATTTTTTTTTTTCTCCTTCGCATAATCACACACTGAGAGGGAATCTACTTAATCTGAAAACTTTTAAGGCTAAATCTTTCATGCTTTTCTTGGGGTATCCCAGATTTTTTTTCCAAACTTCTCGTTCATCAGTCATAATGCCCCTAAATTCAGTACACACCAAAATATACATGACAGAATTATAAATAATTTTTATAAATACTTTAAAGCAAGAGTAAAAAAGAAATAGATGTATATATTCAAATTATTATACAAAAATTATCCATTATTGCTTTTTGAGCTGAGCAACTTTGAATTAAAAAAAACCAAAGACCACCAAACCAGCATATATAACCTGAATCATAATCTGGGAAACTAAATAACATCATCTAGTAAATCCACTTGAATATGTTGTATGGAGTAAAATAGAAAGGCATCAGTTTAATTCTTTTAATCTTTAAATCAGCAATTTTAACTTCTGCTCAGATGCTATAATAAATATAGTAGAAGTGGGAATGATACAGGTTATTTCAGCATGTAGAAAAAACATATGGTTTCTGGATAGGTTTAATATAATTCTTTGTTCTTGTTCAGCTTTCCACTTTTCCCCGCATAACGAAAAAAATGAAAATAGTGTTTCCTTCCAGAGGACCACAGAATTTTGAATAAATACAGATATTCAGAAACATAAGACTGAGGTCAACTCTACAGCATTCCATCCATCTGGGATGCTGAAGTTTTCCCTGTGGTGAATCTGACAATACAGAAGTAGCAAGTGTCCTCCTAATAACTTTTATTGCCTGCACATGATGGAAAAAGCATGGGAACCTTTTTAAGCTTTCGTTTCATTGGTGATACACATCTTTTCATTCCAGAAGAATAAAATCTGGGCAGGCTTTCAACAACAAATTGTCTAGAGACATCTCCTTCCCCATGGAATAGAAACAAAGTGTTTATGCATAAATTACACTTGCTAATGATTTTTAACATAGTGGTCTGGGTTAGACTTTCAGAAACATTCACAGATTATCATACCCTTTTAATGTTAATCTCAAATCATCTGCTTCCTGGTGTTTATCTTGATCATTTCCTAGGTTTGGCTTGATCTTAATATTGCCTCTCACTGAAAGTGCTATTTAGCACAGACCCTAATGCACTGTGATCTCTGCTGAGAAGATTTGCTTGATACCAGTAAGTAGAAATACTTCCCATATGAACACCTAATAACCTGTCCTGCTATTCCTTAGCAGAATGGCCTGTATTTTTCACCTAATGGCACTCATAATCACAAACTAATTCTTAGAATAGATAAAAACATTTTTCCATCCTCAGCAACCAAGTGTTTCAAGCAGAACAAACGGTCAGAGCAAATTTAAGAAAAATTGCCGATACCCTAACTTTATATATACAGAACCAGGGGAAAATCCTAATGCTTCTGACTGACCTTCCAGTTATTTAATGAAGGAGCATCTAATATAACAAGTAAACTAGTGAACTGGTGAAGATAAAGGACTACTCTTTTGCCACACAAAAAACATCTTCAAATGAGTAATCTGTTGAGCATACCTAAATGGGCAGTACAGATGAATTTAAAACTCTCTAATACAGATTACTCTTTAGAAAACCCTTTTTCTTTACTGCTGTGTCACAGTAAAATGAGACATATAAACTTGTCTACTGAACAAACCACAGACACGAAATCTCAATTTAATATACATAATACTAAAGTTGGAATAAAATGATCATTCCACTTATGTCCATTTATGTCCAACTTCATAGACAAAAATGTTACTGGTAACTAAAATTTTAGACCCTGAAATTTTTCTGTCTTGAGAAGCATACTCTAGATTAAATAACAGACACATATATAAGAAATCGCTTAATGTCACAATATAAATGTGGTTGGATACAATTATCAAAAGCATTATTAAACACTTCTATCTGTGCAGCCCAGGGAATAATTCCGAGCACCATCTCTGAATTGCCTGCATATAAATATTTCTGATCCTCTATCTGTAGCTGAAAAAACAAATTAATATTTGATTGGTCTTTGGAATAAAATAAGCATTTAAATTAAGGAACTAGTAACATGGCTTCCTATGGCTTTTTGAAAAAACTCATAAACTTAGACTCAACATGGCCACTGTCAAAGTATATCCACAGCTAGTTGTTTTGCTACTACAGCTAGATTCCAAAAGTATCTTCTACCATGAACAAGAGTGTCTTGGAAAAAGCCCTAGGAAAATTTTATATATTAATTAATTTGAAAATATTTTATACTTTAATATGTTTGTCTATCAGCATTAACATTATCATCATATTCTTTGGAAGAGTTGCTGCCACAGAAAGATTCTTACTACATATACTCTAAGGTAGTATGTGGTTAAAAATAGGTGTACAGCTATGACTGAATTAACACAACATTCTGTGTTATATTTAGGAACATAAAGCTCTATTTAGAGTATATTGCATACTGCCATTTAATTAACGTATTTATGAGCACAGATCTTTCCAACCAGAAACACTATTTCTAGTTAAACAGAATTTTGAAAATAATTGCTAGGATAAGAAAATAATTCTTTTCTGTACTCAATTTCCTGATTAACTCCTTTAATAAGCATCACTGACTCCCAGAACCCAACAAAAGCTAGACGTCTCGGTGATCCAGACAGCATCACTCGGGCTTTATTTTGAGGAACAGCTGGGCTCAAATCAAAGATTGCTTCCTCAGTCTGTCCCCCATTAACTCAGTGTCTGACTTGCCTTGGTATGGTAGCAGCATCCTTTACTTTCTTTTATTTAAAAGAAGGATCTGCATACCTCAGGACTAATCTATCAGAACAGGAAAACTGCTTCAACAAGGAGCAATTTTTGCTCCTGTTACTCTTCCTATATCAGGCAAGTGCCAGAAAAAATCCCCAAACACTAAGAGAGATCTTTGCCTCTAGTAATCTTTAATTGAAGGTTATCAAGATTCTTACAAGCTGTAGTAAATCAAACTACAAAATTACTACACGAGCTCATTCAAGTATTCGTCAAAAAGCATTCGCACACTTTCACAAAATACATGAATTCAATGTCCTAAAGACATGAAATATCCTTAACTGCGAACATGTGATCTTTACTTGAGGTATTATAACACATAGAAATAAAAGCACATCATTCTGTCTATATAATGGTGCTGCAGGATTATCCATGAGACCAGGCAAAGACTAAACTGGATTGTTTTGAGAATGTATTAGAAGAATGTGACCATTATCACTATGAGTAGACAAAAATCATCAGCACAAGAAGAGATTCAAAGTCTTCAGGAACAAAAGCCTGGTTACCAGGTTGTTCTAATAATTTCCTATACAGCTGAAATCAGGTTTGTTAGGGGGGTATTCTCCCACATGTATACCATCATGACACAAAGAACACTCCCTCTGAAAAAATCAATCTTACCAGAGGAAAATGAAATTCCAAGTGGCCTTCAGTGACAGTAGGCTAGCAACTCCCATTTTTCCATACTTCATTTTTATCATCTAAAAAATTTGAGAATGTTATTGCATTTGCTGGTAAAGCACTAATAGAATGACTGTAAATTTTTTTTTCTATCTACTAATGAAATGAGCATTAAAAACAAAAAAGGAACAAACAAACAAACAAACAACCCTCCAAACCAAACAGCCAGTCAATACTTCTATAGAGCTAACCGGAGCAAGGGATTAGTGATTTGGAAAAAAACGTAGCAAGTCAGTTTTGATACTTGTCCTGTCTCTTGGTTTTTCAGGCAAATCCAAGAAACCTCAGAAAGATCAGTAGCCAGAGTAAGCCAAGCTGTCTAACACTCCCTAATCATTTAAATCCTCTTGGTTAAGGAAGATGCAGTACTTGAAGAAGGTACTTACAGACTGGAGAAAGAATGAAGAAAATAGAGTGCTCTCAGTCCTACCAGAACATTTTGCCCAAACCACTTAAAAAAAAACAACAACAAAAAACAAAACAAACAAAAAAAACCCAAACAAAAATAAACAAAAGAAAAAACTAGGGGGAGGGGGGGGAGAAAAAGGAAAAAAGTGTCACTGGAACTAGGAATGAAAGAAAAAAATCACAAAACTGGTTAGAAACCTTTGGAAAGGGGCCTATGGAGGCCTATTATAAGAAATTTCCTTCTGCTTAACCAGAACTATTTTGACACTAGTGAGGCAGTCAGACATATGAAGGAGAATATAGTCACATGCAAAGACATAGCAGATGCTAAAATGCAGACAGTGGAGTTAAGAAGTTGTTTGCTTGGCACCACAGGAGAGAACAGACAAAACAAATGTTAAAGGCTGCACACCAGAATGACAAGCATCTTAAACTAAAGATGTCTGTGGCACAGAGATAAAAACATGCCTCAGCAAGCGCCACATCTGTAATTCATGTAGATACTTATTTGATAGGACATATATTGAAGCTGGCTTTCTGTTATACTCCCGAAGCAGCAACAAAAAAGATATACAGAAAAGCACTGTCATATCCTAAGTACTCTACAGCTGTTTCATGCTCCTTTCCTACCCATCTGCCAAAAGAATTTTATTCCTTCCTTTTCTTCCCTCAGATTTTCATTTTTAATTTAGGCTATTGAATTGTGGAGTTCTCAACAGAATAAGAAAAAACTTTGATTATTCAATGTCATAAATAAATGTTTTAATAATTTCTTCCATAATAAATGCTCTAATTTAAATGTGACATGTATCCATTGGGTCTATCATATTAGGACATACCCAAATACTCATTTATAACACTAGAACAGCTCAACATTTGTTGGTCATCTGTAATTATATACTTACAGATTAGATAGCCCAAGGATACATTCTACTTCAAGTGACATTTTAAAATTACGTCAGAGTAGAATAAATACAAGCCAAGTGTTTTTCCATCCATCCAAATCTCTTCCCTTCTTGCTTGTGTAAGTCAAACCTTAACCCAAGCTATGATACAGTTCATTACACTCTTTAGATGCATGGCTAAGCCAGTTGCTTCTGCTTTCATGTTCAAGTAGCATATGCACAGGTGTGTGGCCATATTAATAACTCTCATTTGACTCAGAAAGTCAAATGCCACAGAAAGTTCATTCCTCCATACATCACTCTGAGGCAGAAAAAGTGCAAAAGGTTCAAATTCCAAGTGGATATCTAATAATCTGAATCCCAAATGTACTCAGGGAATATTGCTGCATTGCCTCAGTTCTGTCCTTTATTTACACGTACAGAACCACATCCCCCCGTCTGAATCTCTCAGCACCTTTCATAAAGGTTTTTTTGGACAAAAGAACAGAAGAAAAATTAAAAGCGGGATGTACTCCTACTATAGTAACCATACCTCAACCTGCTACAAAATAACCTTCTTTAACTGAAAAATAATAGCAGGATTTTTTTTTTCTTTTTTTTTTTCAAATAGCTACACTTAGACATTATACTTACTGTCAGCAGTCCCCAGTGGGAAAAGAAGAGACTTGCAGAAGCAGAAGAATATTTCTGTATAGCTTGTGCCTATTCAGGACAGTATCACCACACTTCTGTATTAGGATTATGCTTGTAATTATATGACACATCAGGTGATAGTTGACTTTCTTATATACCTGTACATTAAAGACAATATTCAAAAACTTAGCAAGATTATTGACATATCA
This sequence comes from Buteo buteo, assembly GCF_964188355.1. Lineage (NCBI taxonomy): Eukaryota > Metazoa > Chordata > Aves > Accipitriformes > Accipitridae > Buteo > Buteo buteo. Next base: position 45,487,166 of record NC_134171.1, on the reverse strand, counting down.
TGAAATCCTTTAGGGACACTCATTTCCCAAAAGCACAGGTAATACAATGTGATTGACACAATATAAGAAATTAAATCTAGTAAAGTTCTTGAATTTTTTTTTCTGTTTTTACTATATTGCTGTTGACTGCACATTCTGTTCTCACTGCTGGTGAAGAAAAGACCATTATTTCTGTCTCAAGTGGTTTTATATGGCTTTTAAAAAGCTTTTAAACATGGTAGCTACATTTACATTGGAATATTTTTCAAGTGTGTTCTGCAGATGGAGAAGAAAGTCGCTGTCTAGCAAGACACACTGCTTGCTTCCTTTTATAGAACATGTAAATGGTGATTCGTATGACTTTTCCTGAGTAACAACTGCCCAAACAAGATTTGTGTAATACATATTGTGAATTCCAAAAGCTAACCATAAGGAAAATTTAAGGGTTATGAAACATATTTTCCAAAAAAAAAAATGAAGAAAGTTTATAATGTTCAAGATTTTCTGTGTGACATCACTAGTCTTCTGGAAACACTACATCAAAAAAGTAAAAGAAAAATGAATGGTAGTTTTTTGATACAAAGAAAAAGAAAATGTGGAGCTGGAAATAAGTTAATTGTAGCAGTTGTCTTAAGACAGTTAGGACTTGGCTTTGAGTGGTTTTCTCCCTTAATCTGCTTTTAGTCCCTCAGTAATCACAGTTGCCACAACCAAGCCCAGGCAATACCGATGAAGCAAGTAAGAATATGACTGTAAATAACGAAGGGACCTATCATAAAGAACAACAAGGATTTTAAAGTACATGTGGAAAGGAATTTTGCTGTTCTTAAAAAAAAATCAAAACAAAAATTAAAATAAAAAATTGATTTTATTCTAAAATATGCTCAGTCAGCAATCAATATTGCAGGTATGGAGAACAACTGATTTTCTAACTCTGTTTCTTCCATGGCCCTTATAAAACTCAGGCAAACTTTATATACTAAAGTGACAAAATAGTAATTTTGTCATCAGGGACTATTTCAGTGACTTCATAGAGGAGTAACTATGTGAACTTCAAGGTCATAGAGAAGCAAAAACATTTGGTTTAAAGCCTTATCTTGCAGCTTTTGCAGCTATTTTAAGCTTTTCTATTAACTGTAATTAATTTGTCTCCAGAAACATTAACCAAGAGGTTATACTTGACAAAAACTACAGATCTGCAATATTTAGTCTTCTAAGACACTAGGAGATGAAGATGTTTCCTCTCCCTGAATTGCAATATATTCCCATACCATAGCTTAAAAAGTTCCTGGTTTGTTTAGGAAACAGGAAAATAAAATTTAAAGGAGCAACAAGAGAAGAGAGAGAAAACTAATTATCAAGAAATGGGGTGGGGCGGGGCGGGGGGAAGAGCAGAGAAGTAAAGATACCAGTACCAGGGAACATAACTCAGGTATGATAGTCCCTCTCAAAAAGCTGTTATATTAAGCTTAATCTGCAGGCTATTTGAATATGAAGACCACTAAAAATTTTGGAGATAAAAAAGACAATAAAACAAGAATCTTAAATGGTACTGGGCTGCCATAATTCTTCCCCAAAGACAAAACGGTCAGCCATTTTCCTATCCGTATTAAAAACCCAAATTGTCTCCTATCAATAGGTGTTCAGTAGAAGCATGTTGACCTTTGTCAGCCAGGTGCTATAATTGCCCTTTCTCACATGCATGTTTGGACAAAAATTAGCTCAGCATAATGACACTTGTTAAATTGATTGCCACACAGAATCTTAGGAATTAGACTTCCTTTGTGCAGGAATCTTTAATGCCATTTTAGTATCTCAGAAAACCAATGCACCAAGATTTTATCAGTATTTGACACAGCATTGATTTATTCTTCAATGACAAAGGTAGCTGTAAAATTGTATTTAAGATTTAGTGTAATGGAATTAAGACTATATTTCCATAACAAAAAGAAAATACTTTTTATGGACCCACCTGACCAACTGGGGCAAAAGCATCTTTGACAACAGGCTGACCAATTTGGTAAGGGGAACTTTAAACTAGGAACAACAGGGGAGGGAGATGATGACCAACAATCAGCTGAGAAAGTGGTGGACAAGGCTGGCAAGAAAAGCACTATGGGCAGAAGAAACCTTTTGATGACAAACAGGGCTGAAAGGGGTCCACTTCAAGAACATGCACATAAATATGCAAACGCCTACAGGAGAGTATCATGGGAAAAGCTCTTGTACCTCTTCTGGGAAATCAGCGTGACTAGGTGCCTCTCCAAAGAGCTTACACTTATGCACACAGCACAGAGAACAAACAGGAGGAGTTGGAGGTCTGCATGCAGTTGCAGAGTTATGACTTCAGTGGGATCACAGCTGCATAGTGGGACAACTTACATGCCTGGAGTGCTACCATGAAAGGTACAGGCTTTTTAGGAAGGATAGGCCAGTTAGGTGGGGTGGAAGGATCACCCTTTGCATGAGAGCAGCGAGAATGCATGTAACTAAGCTGGGGACAGATGATGAGCCAACTAATTGCTGATGGATCAGGATTGGTAGGCATACATGGGCCACATTATGGTGGGTGTCTGCTACAGGCTGCCTGATCGGGATGAAGAAGTGGATGAGGCCTTCTTAGACAACTGGAAGAAGCTTCATGTTCACAGGCTTTTGCCCTCATGGGGGACTTGCACCACCACTATCTGCTGGAGAGACAACACAGCAAACATAGGCAAGGGCACAAGTTTCTGGATGCATTGATAACAATTTCCTGACACAGGTGATACAGAAGTCAATGTGAGGAAATGCTCTACTAGACTTCATACTTACAAACAAGAGAGAACTGGTTGGGGATATAAGGGTTGGGAGTAGCCTTGGCTGCAGTGATAATGAGATGATGGAGATCAGGATCCTGAGAAGAAGAAATAAGGCAAACAGCAAGATCACAACCCTGGGCTTTAGGAGAGCAGATTTTGACCTGTTCACGCACCTGCTTGGAGGAATCCTATGGGAGACTATCCTAGAGAGAAGAGGGCACCAGGAGAGCTAGTTGGTTTTCAAAGATCACCTCCTCCAAGCTCAAGAATAGTCTATCCTGATGAGCAGGAAATCAAGTAAAGGTGGCAGAGGGCCTGCATTGATGAACAAGGAGCTCCTGACAAAAAAAAAACAGATGTAAAAATGAAGGGTAAAGGAGGTAGAGGCAGGGATAGGTGACCCAGGTGGAATATAGATGTTGTCTGAGTATGCAGGGTTAGGAAAGCTGAAGTTCTGGAGTTGAATCTGGCAAGGGACATGCAGGGCAACAAGAAAGGCTTTGATACATACAGCAGCAACAAAAGGAAGACTAGGGAAAATGTGGGCCTGCTGCTGAATAGGACAGAGAAGCTGGTGAAAGGAAAGGAAAGGAAAAGGCCAAGGTACTCAGCACTGTCTTCACCTCACCCTTTACTGGCAGGACTGACCCTCAGCAATCACAGTTCCCCGAGACCAGTAGGAAAGCCCAGAGCAAGGAGTACTTAACCTCAATGGAGAAGGATCAGGTTAAGGAAAATATTAACAAATTCACAAGTTCTGTTCACAGAACTTGGCAGAAGACGCCCTGGCAGGCAACAAGTTGATCCTGACTCAGCAATGTGCCCTTGTGGCAAAGCAGACTAACAGTCTCTTGGGCTCTATTAGGAGCAGTGCTGCAGAGAGCGGGTTGAGGGAGGTGGTCCTTCCCCTCTTATCAGCTCTGAGACATATCTGGAACACTGTGTCCAGGTCTGGGCTCCCCAATACAAGAGAGACTTGGACATACAAGAGCAAGTCCAGCAAATGGCCACTAAGATGACTAAGGGATTGGAGCATCTCACATATGAAGAAATGCTGAGAGAGATGGGACTGTTCAGCCTGGAGAAGAGAAGTCTCAGAGGCAATCTAATCAGTGTATAAAAATATCTGATAGAGGGAACAAAGATGAGGCAGAATCTTCTCAGAGGTGCCCTGTCACAGGACAAGAGGAAATGAACACAAATTGAAAGACACGAAATTCAGTTTAAATGCCAGACAAAATGTTTTTACTGTGAGGGTAGTCAAAGACTGAAATAAGTTGCCCAGAAAGGTAATGGAGTGTCCATCCTTGAAGATATTCAAATCAACTGTATATGGCTCTGAACAACCAGTTCTAGCAGGGGGCTGGACTAGACATTCTCCAGAGGTCCCCATTAAACCTGTACCATTCTGCAAATCTGTGATTCTGTAAATAAGATGGTGTGCATTTTTTGACTTTTAGATTTTCTTGAATTTTTATCATTTCTATAGAATTGCCATTGAGGTATTTTATCATCTTTTTGACTTCACAATGATTAAAAGCCACTCTGAAGGTCACAGAAATGAAAAATATTCCCTCTCATTTCTGCTACTCCCCTTCTTGGGTGTACCTGTGGCTTAGATGGGTGTACTCTTCACTGGGTAAAAAAACTGGCAGGATGGCTGGGCCCGAAGAGTGGTGGTGAATGGAGTTAAATCCAGTCAGTGGCCAGTCACTAGTGGTGTTCCCCAGGGCTCGGACTGGGACCAGTTTAATGTCTTTATCAATAACCTGGACAAAGGGATTGAGTGCATCTTCAGTAAGTTTGCAAACGACACCAAGTTGGGAGGGAGGGTTGATCTGCTTGAGGGTAGGAAAGCTCTGCAGAGGAATCTGGACAGGCTGATAGATGTATGAGGTTCAACAAGGCCAAGTGCCGGATCCTGCACTTGGGTCACAACAACCCCATGCAGCGCTACAGGCTTGGGGAAGAGTGGCTGGAAAGCTGCCCAGCAGAAAAAGACCTGGGGGTGCTGGTCAACAGCCGGCTGAATAGGAGCCAGCAGTGTGTCCAGGTGGCCAAGAAGGCCAACGGCATCCTGGCCTGTGTCAGAAATAGTGTGGCCAGCAGGAGCAGGGAGGTGGTTGTTCCCCTGTACTGGGCACTGGTGAGGCCGCCCCTCGAGTGCTGTGTTCAGTTTTGGGCCCCTCACTACAGGAAAGACATTGAGGTGCTGGAGCGTGTCCAGAGAAGGGCAACCAAGTTGGTGAGGGGCCTGGAGCACAAGTCCTGTGAGCAGCGGCTGAGGGAGCTGGGGCTGTTTAGTCTGGAGAAAAGGAGGCTGAGGAGAGACCTTATCACTCTCTACAACTACCTGAAGGGAGGTTGTAGCGAGGTGGTTGTCGGTCTCTTTTCCCAAGTAACAAGTGATAGGATGGGATGAAATGGCCTCAAGTTGCACCAGAGGAGGTTTAGTTTGGATATTAGGAAAAATTTCTTCACCAAAAGGGTTGTCAAGCATTGCAACAGGCTGCCCAGCAAAGTAGTTGAGTCACCATCCCTGGAGGTATTTAAAAGACATGGTGCTTAAGGACATGGTTTAGTAGTGGAATTAGCAGTGCTAGGTTAATGGTTGGACTCGATGATCTTAAAAGTCTTTTCCAACCTAAACAATTCTATGATTCTTTGGCAGATAAACCACTTTTCCCCCTACTTATCTCACCTGACCCATGGTTCTCCCTAATCCCTCCTTGTTATCTCCTGTCCCATCTTCAAAAGCTATGTTAGGTACTCCTACTCTCACCACCTTTCATTCTGCTCAGTGATTATGAGAAGTAACTTTTAGCTTTACCTTTTCACAAACATAGCATCACCTTCCTGCCTCTTAACTGAGAGAAATTTGGCAATGAACAGCCTACTTGACACCACTAAGATTCTTTGGGAAAGCAAGTAAAAGCAGTCAGCTGCCAATTGCCTTATGAGACTGAGTGAGATCCCGTAAATTTTTCATTGAGTTTCTCTGTCCTTCTTTTCTCAGTTCTACAGAACCAGAAAGCTCTTTTAACAACTTTGTGCCACTGCTCTCCATGAGGACTTATTTTCTAGAACCCACAGAATAAGATGAAACAAGTTTGGCAGTTATTGAGATCACTAGGCCTGCTTCATACTTGCACATACTACAAGTTTGGACCTGTACCATACTTACACCTACTACATGTCTGGCACCATCATATCTAAGAGATGACATGTCTCCAGTCAGCACTGCTTTGCAGTGTACCCTTGATGCAACCGCATTACAGCTTATTATTGATACTCCATCCCTAATAATACATGTGGTCCCACTACCTCCTACTTACCAAAATCATCAGTTGCAGGGGACAATTGTATTGTCTTAACTAAAACTCCAGCTTGGCCACATTTTGTAGCGATATCTACTCTCCTGAGTTATGCAAAGAGAATGAGGTAGGTGAGGGAACTCGTGTTCAATGAATCTTAAACTTACATAAAATTCTGAAATGCACATGGGGTACACACTTGTGTGGTACTGGCAATGAGGAAGTCTGTACTTCACATGCAGATACTGTTTTCTTACTTGTTAAAAAAAGTACATCCCATATTCTTCTCCTTTCATTGTTCATCCATCAGCAATGTAGAAACATCTAGGTCACATGTATAGCTATTTATGATGCTGATAACAGAGAAACCACAATCACTTGCTGCTGGCTACTGCAATTCTTTGTGATTTTCCACAAAGATTTAAAGGGACTTCCTTTATTTTTCTGCATGCCACAGACAACTTTTCATGATGTAAAGTTAGTATGTCTCTTTTCTACTAGGCTTTTTGTAGACAGTTATTGTTCAATTTGTGACGTAGGTCTGTCTGGACCAAAATAATATAAAATAAGTTCTATTGCTCTAAATTTCACCCATTGCCTGGTGAATACTCATCAGGCTACATTATAATCACACCCTTTTTGCACGTGGTCTAAAAATAAAACACAGTTTTCAAAATATGGCATCGTAATTTGCAACATTCACTAGATAATATTTCTTTCTATTTCTCTGAGTCTGTGTAATAATCCATTATGCTACTTCTGTATTTCCTCTTGCATTTCAGTTATATCTCCTCACACAATAGAAAATTCTTTATGTATCGCATGTGCATGAGGTGTAATCTTCCACTAGGCAGAAAGCCCTGAAAATGTTTTACATGTCAGCCCACAAAACTTTCTCTTGTAGGTAAAAGGCATGTTACAACTGGACCATATATTATGCAGCACAGTGTAAAATATGAAATAAAATGCTGTAGAACTCAAATTACTGGCAATATAGGTCATGAATAACAATCACAAAACAATTTACCAACATTAGTGTTGAATTTTCACATGTAAGCCACAAGGCTGGACTACTGGTATATCTAACATGTCAATGTAACATGTCACCATATATGAGCTTAATTTTTCATTTGTCTGTCATCGTATTGAACTTCAAGATTGTTCTCTGCAACCACACCTTTGAGGTTTGATGCATTTCTTATCAAGCACTTATTGAACTTTATGGACCTTTCCTCCCTGGTTTTTGTCCCTGTATTGGAATTCATTTGACTAACATAATAATGTTTGTGTTATGTTTACATTATAATTTTGCATGTTCAAGAACTTATGTATTTCTCATGATTTTGGAGGAAACCTTAACAATGTAAGTCTCATTGGCTAAAAAAATTGCAAGTGCTAACCAGAGGAGGTTGATTTATTTATTTTTCCTAAGCAACTGGAGCAGGCAATACTTCAAATATAATATATAAAGATAGCATTACTTCTCACTTACTCAGCACCATTCTGAATAATTCTTCTCTGTAATTCCTGCCATATGGTAATAGGATGCCAGTTCCTTTCTGCAGCATTAAGTCTCTCTCTTCCTTTAATCTCTTCTGAAAACATCTCCTCCTCTCTCCTTATATTTCTTAAATAATAAATAGTAGATGTCAGGGAGAAATATAATCCATAAGGCATGATAAATAAAGTTAACAGGAAGAGTTTGGGGTTTGTTTTGGGGTGTTTTGTTGTTGTTTTTAAGTAAAAGAAGCCTATCTTTGATTATTAATGGCTTCTATGATCACAAAGTTAGTACATTCTTCTCTTATTAAAACAAATAACTTCAGTTCTCAGATTTTATGGTTCCAGTAAAACATTTTTCTAACAGCAAGGGAAGTGCATACAGTGCAAAACATCCATCAACAACACCATTGATGGCCATATAACCAGCTTTTCCAGCACTATATAAAAGAAATTGCAATTGTCTTTCTGCATCAGTAGGAACATACTGAGACACATTTTAGAGCAAAAGAGAGTCTATTATATCTTTTGTCTCACCATCTGATGATCCAAAGTACTGATGTTTCTAGGAATTCCTGTAGGTTTCCCTGCTGGAAACACCCTGCTTAGCAGATATATAAGTTATATAGGTTAAATAAATGAAGGAGTGCTAACTTGCAAAGTCTTGTGCTGACTTACTAAGAAAAATTCAGTTCTGAGTAAAGACAAGAGTTGACTGAAAGTGAAGAGCAGAAATGAAATCTTGTATGTGAAAAATGCTTCCATTTATGTAAACACATGCAGCATGACCATGATAGAACACTGCAGAAATAAAGAAACATACAGAAGGTAGAAACCAAGTATGTATACTTGGTGGTTCAGATTTCTCAATGTAGATGCCTTTCAAAGAAGTAATTATAAGGTAGTTAAGTTCATAATGTTGTGTAAAGTGAGTTAAAAAACTATAGAAATATTATATTAAAAATAGGAAGGTATTTGGGGAGCATAGTTTGGCCCATTCCCTGCTTTTCATTGTGAAATATTGACCTGAGAACTCCCACCACCTGTGCAGAGCCAGGCTTGAAAAATGAAGTAGGGACATGTCAGCATATTTGTTGGCATAAATAATTTTCAGTATCATGAATTGTGAACAGTGTTCACATCAAATTATCTAAAGCTTGGACTGTAGTTTTGTTTCTATAATGAGTGCTGTTTTCTCATGGGTCAATAATCTTGACAAAATAGTTAGCTGCAATGGCTTTCTTACAAAGCAATAAACAACAAATAATACTTTCTCAGCCAACTCTAAGAAATAGCACTTACAAAAGAGGTAATTTTTTGGCATGTTTATTGAAAACTTGTCCTCTTCCAAGCTGACTTCATTATTTTGAAGCCAGAATAATTACTTCTTATAGTGCCTACAGGAAAAATGCTGGGAGCAAAATCAGCTCAGTGGGACATCTGGTCTTCTTTAATAGCATTCATAATTTAAAGAAGTGACTTTATAGGTATAGCACCTAACCCTTCCCAATCCCCAACTATACATTTGAATATGTATTTTATTGGGCAATAGGAATATTTTTATTTAGCCATTGAGATTTTAATTGTGCCCCCACAGCTCCTATTGCTCTGTCTAGCAAATTTAAGGGATTTGGTGTTACTAAAAAAAAAAAAAAAAAAAAAAAAGAAAGAAAGAAAAAATCAGACTTTATAAATTGGCAAAAATCTTTGGATTTTGGTAGTACAAGACCATGTGTATTTGGCAGTTAGCATAGACAAACAAGAGATTGGCAAATCTGAATAGCTGGGTTGAGAACTTGCTAACCACCCTGTATGAATTTTATAGGTTATTTCAACTAGTTCCACTCTGGCTCAAGGGACCAAATGCCCACTGATGGCTGATGTGCATTGAGCATCTCCTGGAGAACACCTGTAATTTGGTTTTATCTGAGAGGAATCCAGTTCAAACGCTCAGAGTCTTCTCCACATCAACCAAAGCACAGCAAGCAGAGACAACTGGGCTATTCACTTGAAAAGCAAACTTCTGTTCCAAAATAAAACACTAATGTTTGTCACACTGACACATTCCCAGCTTTTTCATAGGGCAGAATTAAACATCTATGCTCATCTGATAACAAGCAGATTTGTTCAGGGATAATGCTCATGCTAATAATTTTAAGAAACATAAAGCTACAGGGAATATTACCCTGAGGGAAGTAAACTTTCAGCATATAATCAGAAAACAAAATGTTTTTATTCATAGGAGGGAGTATCTATTCTTGAAAGTTATATATCTAGTCCTCTTTTTCAGATAGATATTAATTCACTGACTCTCAGAGTTTTAAATCTCTATAGGTATCAGTTTGGACTTATAGCTTACTTTAGCACTCATACAATTTTCACTTTTTCCCCAAGAGAAAATTCCCTCTATCCTGAATACATTAAATGGAACATTTTATCCAAGGTTTCAGTTTTACTTCTGATAGAAAACAGTCTTGCCAAATATCTAGTACACGGTGCTTTTTGAAACCTTGGTTGCAAGCCAGCTTTACTTCATTCTTCAGTGTATAGGTAAACTGGAGCAGCCACTGAGCAAACCTGAGATGAGTTATGTCTTGCTGTCAGTGATTTTGACAAGACTTTCACCTTGAATTCACCATGTCTTAAATTTGCAATATAATGGCCTACTAGGTTGAAGAACATTGATAAATTTTTTCTTCAGCTAAGGAAAATAAGAGATGGAAGGCTCAATGACATCTGTTAAGAGAGTTACATGTTAATACTTATGCATAGGTAAGGCTAAACAGGAACAGAGGCAACCCTGATATAAATGGGGGGCTTCAGAGCTCAGGTACATCATGGGGATGGACATGCATAGGATTGCATGGGAATTGCATAGCCTCTATTAAATCTATGAGTGGACCAGAAGCCTCACAGTTAGCATTAAACTCCAGGTCTTGGGAGAATTTTCCATGATGAATGGAGCTGTATATACACTGATTACCAAGAACAACCTATAGAAGACATCTAAAAGGCTAGAAAATGGTGCTAACTTAAAATGTTCATTAGTTGCAGATATTTAAATTACACAGATTTTACTAGAAATTGAAAAGATTTATTTGCAGCCTTAGAAGTCTGAGGGGACGGAAGGGGGCAGAAGGAGAAAGAACATGGAATAATTTGTCTGTCTTTTGGAAGATGCCAAATTAAATTCCAATTTCAAAGCATACATTGTTTTGGACCCAAAGAATGTTTTAAACTTCAGAAGTTTCTATCCACTGCCAAATGAATGAATTTTTGTTGTTGTTTTGATGAGAACACTGATATCAGTAGAATACTTGTTTGTAATTATTCTTAGAACTCAAAACTGTTAAGCAGCCCTTATTCAGCAAAACATGTATCTGTGCACTTTAATGTCTGGTAAGAGGTTTTACTGAATAGAATTTCAAAAGTGTAGTTCATATTACACATGAAATGCTTTTTCATGAACTTGCATACCCTTCTCAATGCCAAAACCTCCAGTTCTAATCTGCAAACCAGAATCTATTGCACAGTGCTGCTAAGATGGTAGGAAACATGTAAACACACATATTTGAACAGAACATTTCATAGAATCATAGAATGGTTTGGGTTGGAAGGGACCTTAAAGATCATGTAGTTCCAACTCCCCCTGCCATGGGCAGGGACACCTTCCACTAGACCAGGTTGCTCAGAGCCCCAGCCAACCTGGCCTCGAACACTTCCAGGCATGGGGCATCCACAACTCTCTGGGCAACCTGTTCCAGTGCCTCACCACCCTCACAGCAAAGAATTTCTTCCTAATATCTAACCTAAATCTATCCTCTTTCAGTTTAAAACCATTACCCCTCGTCCTGTCACTACATTCCCTGATAAAGAGTCCCTCCCCATCTTTCCTGTAGGTCCCCTTTAGGTACTGGAAGGCTGCTGTAAGGTCTCCCTGGAAACTTCTCTTCTCCAGGCTCAACAACCCCAAGTCTCTCAGCCTGTCTGCATAGGAGAGGTGCTCCAGCCCTCTGATGATTTTTGTGGCCCTCCTCTGGACCTGCTCCAACAGGTTCATGTCTTTCCTGTGCTGAGGACTCTGGAGCTGGATGCAGTATTCCAGGTGGGGTCTCACCAGAGCAGAGTAGAGGGGCAGAATCACCTCCCTCGACCTGCTGGTCACGCTTCTTTTTATGTAGCCCAGATGCCATTGGCTTTCTGGGCTGAGAGCACACATTGCTGGTTGATGATAGTCAGTTTTTCATCCCCTAATACCCCCAAGTCCTTCTCCACAGGGCTGCTCTCGATCCACTCACCACCCAGCATAAATTCCTGTTCCAAAAACTGCTTTTGAGCCTCCTGAAGTGTTCCAAACTATGACTAGCATTGTCCTTTTTAATACTGAACTATAAAATGGTAGCTCTGTGACATTTAAATCCTCAGTAATGTACGCAACGCAATGCATTATGAAGAAGTAAAAGGGTAAGGTAGGATAGGATATGATTGAATGATCTTTACTCAGAAATGGCTCTAAAAATTATTTTGAAATAAAAAATGGTTACACTTTTTTCCAGTTTTACATAGGTGGTGGATATTATTGCTTCCAGACTATATATACCAGTCTAAAATGCAGCTTTTAGTATTACACTTCAATAGCAGGTAAAAGCTGCATAGCTGATCAGTTCAGCCTGTTTAAAAGTTGGTATCACCATCTAGTGGCTGTTTGAAGGAGTTTAGATAGCACATTCTTCAATGCAGTATTTTTTTTATTATGTGAGAACAATACATTCAGCAGTTTTCCACTCCCGTTACATTCATTTAAGCACATCAGTTAAATATTTGGTTAGCATAGCTTCATAATATTTATAAGAAGCTAAAATTCATCTTTCTTGGCAGTTAGCTGCCCCTTTCACATAACTTTGGGAGCTAGACAGAAGCCTACCTACAATATGCAATATAGATTAAGTATTCACATTCTTATATTTTTAATTCCCATATTTTGCAGAATATATGACTTAATTGCACACAATTACTACTGTACTGTCTTTTTTTCAGTTTATGTCAGCCTTACAGTCTCACAGAGGATGCCGTGTAACACTGTTTAAAGTATAAACTGCTCTCAAGGTGAAATACCTTTGTAACTTCTTGTAAGAAACAAAATCTCTTCAATAGTATTGTTCCAATGTTGTGTGCACCACCTTTCCAACCCATCCATTTTTTTCTCCTCTTCTTCTTACTTTCCCTATTTACAATCTATTGGTGTAGAAAGAATAAAAGCTTTTATTACATGGTAATCTATGTTAATAACAAGTTCTAGTAAACAAACACATGCTTCTTTAGTAAGTGCCATTTCTCAAAGTTATTGTGTGATAGTAAAATCACTGGTCTTCAGTAAACACTTATTATTCATAGAATGGGGATATTAGTATTTGTTGTTCTGATACACTACTACTTTTCAATTATAATAAATAAACATTGATAGATTGACTGGACTTATTAACTACTCATTTTCTCTGACAGCGCAAGAAAGTTGGGTTTTACTATTTGAGTAAGAACACAGGAGTTATCATGCCAATCATACCCATGAGCCTTCACAATAGATAACATAAAATCCAAAATCCATCCCATCTACCACAGTTCTCTAAAACTTCTGCTTCCCATGTAGTCCAATATATTCTCTTTTCTTCAGCTCATTCATGACATTTCTTACTATTTTGATGTTTTACTGATTCCAAGAGAAGAATCCTCTGTATTGCTCTGAGGAAACCTGGTTCAGTTTTCCCTCTTGCCAAAAAGCCTCTACCTCAATTCTTTGGGGCAATTTTAACATCTTACTCCATAGATTAATTCTTCTGTTTGCATAATTGCCTTTTTTTTTTTTCCCCTTCTCCTTTTCCTCTGGGGGCTTTGGGGTGGGGGTTTTTTGGTGTACACAAAAGATTCTGCCCAGATTTTATGTCTCCAGCAGGTACTATGCAACAGAGATTACTGCTGCCCTCACCAAACTCTTAAACCCTTCCTTACCTCAGTGCACAGCATTTTGTGTACTTTACAAACCATGACATTCTATCACTACTAACTTGGAATGCACAGAATAGCCACAAATGCTGTAGACTCTAAAAAATTGTCCCAATAGGACTGCAAGTTTTATTATAGACCCCCCTCCCCAGCATATAGATGTTGCAGTTTACAACGATAGGCCAGTCTGTGTTTTGGGAGCCAGAAACATAGGCAGCCCATACTATTTATACATGCAGTATCCCAACCAGAAGAGTCAGTGGAAAAAGAGCACCTCTGACTCTGAAATCCTGAGTATATTATATTAGAACAGCAAAAAGTCAATTGCAAAAAATACATAAACCTTTCGAACGGGGAAGAACATGGCAAGGAGCTGAAAGAAGCTGCACTCTTTCTCCATTTTCTTGGAAGGACGTGATATTCAGGGGAAAGAGAGAGGTGAAGTCTTCCACTCTGTTACAGACAACAAGCTCTTGGCATCCACGGTTCAGTCCACCGTGAACATGAAAGAGATTGTAAATTACTAGACACAGTCATTCAGCAATTACAATACTATGATCCATGAAAAAGTGTCAGCTGGCAAAGCTATAGGAGGTTTTTTATACTTTGCTTTTAGAAAGCAAGCAAATAAGCAGAAGCACACAAAAAGTACATGTATTTATTAGTGCTCAGATGAAAAAAAAACAAACAACAAAAAAACCCAAAGCACAACAACCTTATCTGCAAATGCCTGTCTACTGTAGACTAACAAATACTCTTCGAAAGACATAATGAAAAATATAATGAACTAAAAACCAATAAGGACACGATGTATTGCATTAATACAGGTCCTTGTGGATTGACAAAAATACTGATATAACACAAAATCCTGCTAGTAACCCATGATTAGGAAAAAGGTGATCATAACATAAGCATTTTTTAAATTAATTTCTGCAGATTTTGGCAGGAAGTGGCAGTACAGAATGATTTCAAGCTCATATTCTTTTTTCAGAAGCTGCTAGTTTGGGAGGAGGTACATTTGCAGCCATGTTTCCTCTGCCTGCTCTATGTGTATGGTTGGACAAATACAGTTTAGTCTGCTGTTCACTTACTCTTAGGTCCATCTAAGTTATATTATCTGTGAGAAGGAAATTTTCTGCAACACAACTTGCATGACTCTTCTTCAGAGACAGCACAGAAATTGAAGGCACGATTTGGAAACTGAAGGGTTTGGAAAGCAAAGGGTAGAAAAGCGGGAGAAGAGGAAGTAGCAATGGTTTTTTTGAAAGGTTTTTAGAGAAGCCTGAGGCAAGTAACATTGCTGGATACATGAGGTTAAGTGCAGGACATCGGCTGGTGTTGAAGGTAGTGATGTGTGCGAGAACAGAGGTTTGCCATGTTCAAAAGGATTGTATAATTCTGTTCTCTAACGCTTTGCTTAGCAGGAGCAAGCTTATAGGGGAGAAGGGTATACCCAAGTGTCAGGTCTTCCAGGGCTCACTGGTTAAATGCAATTTTATTATATTATTTCAGTCCACATATTAACTCTCAGGTTTGTTTAGAAATCTTCAGTACAATGTTTTGATCAGTTACCCCTTTCTGAGAAGGTGATAGGAAAACATTCTTTAAAAAGCAGAGATGCTCTGTGATTTGCAGAACTGAAAGGTTGCTTTAGAAACAGGCTGCCCTCTTGCACACCTCAGACAGCTCTGGAAAATTGCAGTGAATTTCCTTCACTGACTAGACACAGACAGGGCCTCACAAGGTAAATTGATGATAAAAGTTTGATTTTAAATAAATCTTTTACCAAATCAGACTGTTTATGAGGCAGTTCAGACTGGAAGGTATCAAATAGGAATTATTAGTGGTTAAACCAGAGGGGAAAGTTTTCTCTTATAATTTATTGTTAATTTCCCTTGTTGCCAATAAACTGAGCTTGTGTTGCTTTTATAGTACATTACTTTTTCACTGTGTGAGGTGGGTAACAAACAGCCAAGATATTGCCCTCAGCTGGTACTTTCTTTTTTGGCACTTTCTTATTTCTGTTTAGAAAACTGGAAATTTCCTTTTGCTTAGAGAAGGGAAGGGAGTTACATGTGGTATTGTTAGATAATTCAGTTTGTCAGTTCATTAAGTAACAGATTTTAAAACCAGAGGGACAATCGTGATCATCCAGTCTCACCTTCTACATGTCACAGGCCATGAAACCCCAGCCTGTAGTTCCTGCAGATAGCCCAGCATGCCTGCAGTGCAGATCTGTTCTGTATCAGTGGTTCCCAAACTGAAGTTAAGGCTCGCGTGAAGAAATTGGCAATATTCTATGCTTTGCCAAAGCTTCTCTTCTCATATATTACATGTCTTTTTTATTGCTTAGCTTTTCTACCATCCTCCTGGAATTTAAAAACCTTATTAATCATGATGTAGTGCTTTTTCTAGGTCACGATGTTCAATTTTAAATATCCTGTTAGGAACACCTCTGCTCCACAGTAATTTATAAAGTTCTGAGATTGCTTGAGTTGCCATATGTTAGGTTACGTGATAAAAAGCTCATCTGCACACACAACAAGGAGTGCAGAGGCACAATGGCAGGTGGGGGAATGCCAATAACCTAATCGAAGAAAGGGAGTCCATGTCCCGGCTCCTCTCAGGGCTGTCCCAGGAAAGCCTTAGCCCCACAGCCTGGGGGATGCCCATCACTGTGAGCTGACAGAAGGGGCTGTCCATAGCATGTTACCGACTGAAGGGGGTTACTGTCTATGGGAACATGGGATTCATTAGGGAATGCAGGGAAAGGAAGATTTGGGAATTGCACAAGACTTAGTATGGGATGCTTAACTATTTTCCTGGGTGAGGGGACTCTCTATTTGGTGAGCATGTGAGCGATTGTCAAGGTGGGCCAGCTGGCAAGGATGCGAAGAGGCCTGGGAGCAGCTGTGTGGGTACACCGCAGCGTGAGACAACTGGAGAAGTTGGCTACCAGAGGGCCAGGACAGGTGCTGGAGATACCGTGTGTCTAGGTTTTAACTGAAAGACCGATTTCCGTGTGTGTGTGTGTCTGTGCAGGAGGCAATGAGGGAAGGCAGGATCCACAGCCAGGTACTGGATAGACTGAGTGCCTAGGTCCAGCAACTGTATATATTGTATACACAATGAATATTTCCCCCCCCCCAACCCCATTTATAGATCTTGCTTCTGATCAGCCAGAGAGGGGAACAGGATGATGCTGTTGGTGTTGTTCGTGTAAGCGCTGAATGTTTCTGTCTATGTCAAGTGTATATTGCATACATATATTTGTGTGTCTGCCCATCAGGAATATAGGTGCACTTGGGGGCATGGAACTGTGACAGCCTCTCCTCCATAGGACTACTGGACGTGGCAGCCCCTAACACTATATAAATATACATATAAATCTATAAAACACATGCTTTTGTGCACACAAGTATGTACACATTTCACTTTTTTTTAATCATTCTAATATTCTAGTTCAAAATCCAGCTTGCCTATTAGAGGACTACAAAATCAGTGGGACAGAAGGCTCAATCACTGCTACCTATCCAAAGCCAGATGATATAAAGGAAGAAGCACAAGAGTGCGTTTGAACCCCAGCCTTACTGGAACTTGGACATCTAGGTCAGAACAGCATATTAGGATACTGAGGTGACAGCTCTTCTTTGGAGGCTGAAGACCTAACTATGGGAAACCTACTTTTTTTCCATAATGCTGGATATATTGATAGTTATCTTTTGCACAATGTCTTAGGAGAGCAAGAAATCTGAATTGTACTTCCTCCTAGTTTTGAAGCATTTAAACTCATACTATCGATATTGCAAATGATGCCTGTTGCAAGGCTGAAATCTTTCCTGAGTTATCTATATTCAAGATCTTTGTTAATATAGTATAAATGCTGGAGATAAAATGATATTTTGTATTTTGGGGACTTCTGTAAATACAGTCCAGAACACTTTGTCCTCTTCTGTGTCCTTTCATTCTCTGTTCCACAGGTTATTGTTCAAGTCAAAAGTAAACACCAATAAGAGAGACAGACTGTCCTGGTGACAGGGAAAGTGAGGCACTTTTGGGAAAGATGTGGGGTTTAGATTTCCTATTACCTGAAACAGTTCAGTAAACATTGCATAAAAGGAGGAGGATTTTTTCCTCATCTTATTCTGGAAACTAACCCACAAAAAGGAGAAATTATATAATCAATTTGGTACAATTTTGTGATTTCTTGAGACTACTGAAATAATTTTCACACAGCATATAATTAAATTTGTTCAACCCTAGTTTGGAAGAAAGCAGAAAATAATAAGATTGTCCTGTGTCATTTCAGTATAAACCAAAATAGAAAGAAAAAAAAAATGCATCAACTCAGAAAAGGAACTTATTTCAAGAGGAAAACACCAAGACTGGCACCATAGTTTCCATCACCTGAAATAACAATATCTTCATTACCCAGAAAACATTCTACAAGAGCAAAAATATTCATAAAACATTTTTAGACCACAGATAGATAAAATTTAATGGCAAATAAAAATAGCAAGCCAGCAATAAATTATTTCCATTAGGAACCAAAAATATTTCTGTTCTGCTATAGAGAAGCAGTTTCTATCACCTTTTAAATCAAAGGCATAGAAATCTACTGGGAAGATAAACAATATCAAATCTAAAGCAGTTTGTCAGAGGAAAATACTGTCATTTTCCAAAAACTGTCGCACAAAGCTTATGTATTTATGGCCCACTTCTTTCCTATTGTGTTTGCACACATACGCATTTATGGGAAAAAAAAAATCATCTGGAATAGTGTAAGGTATAACCCAGGGACTTTTAGACACTGATTAGAAAAAGGTGCCAAAAACACCAGTAGCTAACAGGTTTTGCATATACTATTACTCTTATTCAAACTAAAGGTCTGAAAAATACTAACCAGATAATGGTTCAACAAAATATATTTCTAATATTTTTGTAAGCAAGAAGCAGGGGCTTGCCTAATGTCTAGTAAAAGAGAAAATATACAATATAGTTATAAGGGGCTGCCTACTTAAAAAAAATAGAGAGCTATTGCTTTCACCTGTCCCTCTTGCTTACTTTAGCCCTAACATAGGTGCTACATTTGTCCATACTGGTTCTTGTAGCAAATTCCTGGCTAATAAAAAGTTAAGGAAAACAGGCTTCTGGAAGAGTTTCTGCAATCTTTTGGAAATCATGCAGCTCTTTTGGAAATCATGCAGCTCTTTTGATTCAGGTCAATGGTTATCAATCTGTATTTTAAAATGCCTTCCCTCTCTGTCCCTCAACACCCTCCCCCAAGGCATACATACTAACTTCTGGGATCACTTTCCCTCATCCAAGAGGAAATGTCTGACAGTAGGAAGGAGTGAAGAAGGCAACACCCTGGAGACTATGACAGAGACTATTCTGCCAAGACGTATTGGGGCTGGAGTAGAGAGACACTGAAGATGCAATAGCTCAGTCAAGACTCAGAAGGGACGCAGACTTTCAAAGCCTGCAAAAGCCCTCCACAGTCCAAAGGACTTCCATGCTCTTATACTACCATCTTAACCTATACCACTACCTTAGCAATATCTCTGGCCCCATGTTCCCTTCCCCACTCCTATGGCCTCCCTTCCCAAAAAGTGTGCCCTTTTAGTTTTCTAAATCCCTAAAGATCATTCAGCTATCATCAGAATCATTGATGCACGAAAATATGACTGACTTCCCTTTCCATTTTAAATACATTTTGTGTTTCTGCATTTTGCATTCAAAAGATGTTATTCTGTGCTTCATTTCATATGAGAGATTTCTTTAAGATCATTACATTCATACCCTGATATAAATCTCATGTCCCTTTGGTTATAGCATTTTTGCTATAAGATACCATAACCAAGCATTTGCACAGGAAAATATCTCTCTGCAATGCTACTTAAGTAAATTATTCAGGTAAAGGAATCTAACTTAAATGGCAGCAACGGTAGACAAAAAGAATCTCAAGACCAAAGTCTTGTAACTGCAACACTGGCTCAGCTAATTGTTAGAAGGGAAGCAATTGCTTTTTTACACATGCAAAACTTGTTCAACATACTTAGACGTACGAGGAGGAAATACATCATTTTCAGTATGCTAGCAGAATAAGAGTAGAAAAAGTAAGTCCTTGGTGCTCTAATTAACAGACCATTTGTAGTGATGAGTTAAACAGGATTTCATGTCAGTTCGACAAACTTGGAGACAATTGCTTCTAGGTGATGAACTTCATCAGATACGCCTTGGAGAATCTTCCCTTATGCGACATCTACCCCGGGGCACACTCTGTTTCAGGTAGGTACTGTTCACTCAGATACTGAGTTCCCCCAGGAATGCCAATTATATGAACTGCTTGCATAGAAAATGGCATGTCCCATTGGGTTTAACCAGTAACGTCACGGTTCATCAAAGCAGTAAATATCAAACAGCCTAGAAATAGTTTTGTGGGAGAGCTTTGGAAAAATAACTCTGGGGAAAACAAAAAGCAAAAAGGCAACCCAATTTCTTTGTAGAGTCGATGCATTTTACTGCAGTTAATGAGAAAGCTTGTTGTGTGGATGATGTAACCTGATATGACAAATTCACTATTTGGAATAACATTTCCTGCCACAACTATGAAGGAAAACTTTTTCAGACGCTACAATGTGACCCATGCCTGGATTCTGAGTTTATTGAACACCACCCACAAGAAGATTTTGCTAGCTGAACTACTCTACTGTTAATATAGCTCCTGTATATCTTACTTGAAAACAAGTTATCATCATTAATATAAAAAATCATATTTTTGTTTGAAAACTTTTATATAAAACCTCTCATGCATCATCTTTTCATTTATATACATACATGTCCTGACTGGTTTATAGCTTGGGTTTATGTTTTATAACTTTCCCAGGTATTTCTCAGTCATTGGACAGCTTATTCTTCTATAAATTTGACAAATGTCTGTGCAAACAAGAAAAAAAAATCACGTGTCATTTCTTTAACAGCTACTATCTGTACAGTTTGTTTTTATTGTTTGCATGACTTCCTTCCTCTGAGTACATTATAACATTGACCTTTACTTTCTAAACCATTTCCAAGACTGATTTAAAGTATGCTACATCCAGTACCTTCCCCCTCTCCCCATTCCCCAATAATTCATCATTCTTTCTGTTGACAACCCTTTTTTTGTAGGGCATTTTAAATGCATTCTTCATCCTCCTCTAGACAGGGATGAGAGACTGCTCTGAGAAGTGGATGTCCCTATAGATGCTCTTGCTCCAAACTGGAATGCGGAGAAGCGGGACCAAAGGCTACAGTGGCCTGCTGGGACTGCTGAGGGCTCCAGATAATTTCTCTGTGCCTAGACCCCTGATCCAGCCCACCTGAGGGACTGTTGGTATTCTTCCTTTGGTGCACATTGTAGACTTGGGGCACTTGTGCCAACATTTTATGGGGGACAAAGGGAAAAGCAAAAGTAATCATACACACTCTAGGTCATCTAACTCACTGCAATAACAGCATAAGGCTGGTTGCATATGCATAGCCACCTTTTTTCCTGTATCAAGCAGGCCAAAAAAGTGACCAAAGTCAGTCAGTACAGTATCAATAAAAGCAATATCTGTCGCCAAATTGTTAGAACGGCAGGTAAAGTTTTGGGACCCAGCAGGCTTCAGCAGAGGCCTCTTACAGACAGCAGGTAAGGAATGGCCCCATTGCTTTAAGCAGCCCAAATGACTTATTAGGAAAGGGACAGTAAAATTGATATATAACACAGTGGGTTTACTGAAAGAAGTAAAGAGGGTCACTATTATTCAAATATTTGTGTCTAAACCATGCACATTCAGGAGACAACTTAGTAACTTTAATAAACTAAGCTTACACACAGGAAGGAGAACAGACCTGTAAGTTTGTGACCTACCACCGCTATCAGTGAATATCGTAACAATGCACTGGCTTAAAAAATAGCAAATTTAAGTATCGGTCATTGCTGAACAAAGCAGCATTCCATTTATTCAGTACCTTATTAGAACTACATGAGTTTTTCACATGTTGCATACATTAACCTTCATGCTAAAAGACTGAGTTAGTTTTACACAAGAATAATCTTGTTATAACAACTGTTTGACTAAGTTTATACTTGGCTCATCTCTGTATGTGATTAAGGGTTTTTAACCTCTTTTGTTAAATGATTTTTTTGTCAATGACTTTAATATCTCTTTTCAAATAATTGGAGATAAGTATTTAGAAAAATATGGACATGAAATCTCACCACTAGTAAATCAGACTGTATTCTGCATTTCTGAAGCCACATGAGGTCTTACAGTACATGATGACTAGCCTTCATTAAAATAGCAAATTCCAGAAAGGACTTGTTTGAAGCCAAAAAAGTACAGAACCAGTAGCATCACTGGAGCTAATGAAAATAAGTAATTTTTGGTGGCCAATTTTAACTAGTGTAGAAAAAGAAATAATTAGAATTTTAATTCTGCGTTATTTAGTGTAAATTAAGAATGGGAAAGTATCTACCAAAAAAGTGAAGCTTCACATGAAAGCTATTAGTCACCATTTATTTTTAGTGTTAATAAATCTTACCTGGACTGAGTATCATGGAGGGGTGGGGGAAGCAAGCAAGCTGATGGGGACACTGTTAGGCTACTGGTTTTGGTTTCCTAACTTTTACAGCAAAAGTCTTTACTGCAAACCAGACTACAGCAGTCTTAGAGGTACAAAAGTTACAAATACAAAGATGGAAGTAAGCAATGGTACTATATTTAATTTATAGATTTGTTTTGTTTCAGTCAGGGTTAAGACAATAATGGACATTGGATGCACAAGGAAATTCTCAGTGTGCATGCTGGAGACAGCATTTTAATCTGAGAGAAACCAATCAAATTTAATAAATGGTGAAGTCATATGACTTACAGCAATCATCTTTGATGAATTGAACGTAAATTCATTTAACAGTCTTATAAACAGTCTCTCAACTTCAAAAACTAAGCAGAAAGCAGGGGAAATTCATAAAATAGAAAACAGAAATTTGAATTACATATAAAAGATATGGCAAATAAAGAGTAAACATTACATTGTTTTTGTCAGTTACTAAAGCTGAAGAGCTAGATACATGCTATACACACCAAAAAAAACCCGAACAGTAAGCCAATGGCAGAAATATCTGGATGGGTAGAAACAGTAGAAATCTGAAAATTTTGGCATTTAATTTACCACCAAAGATGGTAACAAAGGCTCAGAAAGAAAGAGAACTCTGCATTTGTTGTCTATTTCTGAATTATATTCTGCAAATCTGAGTTTTTTACAGGAAAAAAAAATGTGTATGGTGTGAAAAAACTGATTCTGGAAACTTCCCTTTTCAACAGTAAAGTTTATATCAGATCCTGTAACCATCTTAAATACAACTAAAGGCAATTGAAAAACCACTACTTCCAGCAATTTAATTTCTTTTATCTAACCTGAACTTTGTTACAGTTTAGGTTTCTACTCCTCCTTCCCATTTACTCCTTCAAACCCCTTGCCTTTGTCTTACTTATGGATGTTTATTTTAATTTTTAGGAAGATGTCAGTGTCAAGTCTACCTTAGAATTTAAGGGACTGATCTTAAACATGTTGGTGCAGAAAGGGGGAAATCATTGACACAGCATTTGCTGTCCAATTATTTCATTTGTAAAAAAAAAGCGAGAGATATGAATTATATAAATAAGCAATACTCTGAAGGATATATACTTAATAACTAGTGCCCGGATGGTCTTGTTCCTCTAAATCTTGTACCAGAAGTAGGTAGTTTTCAGAACTGCATTTTCTGTGCCAACAAAGTCAGAGCAGGTTTTGGACTGAAACATATCTCAGTGGTGTTCATATTCTACTTTAAAAGCATCAAATATTTAAATACAAGGTAATGCTTAGTGGACGCCTATGTGCAACTGAATCACTTGCCATTCTTAACTTTAAAGCACTTTTTTAAACATTTTTACTAACAGTAAGTAAAGGGCAAGAAGAAAAAAAGGCACTGAATGATGTTTCTACCATACACCACAAGGTAGCAGTAAAGGATAAAGGGAAAGAAGCTTAAAAAGTAACCACTAAAGGCCACAGAGGAGAGGGAAGGAGGGAAGAATTAAACAGAAGCTTAACAATTTTGATGGATCTCCTACAGCCTAATTACATATACGTGCAAATGCAAGAAAATCTAGGTGTAAATTACATATTAATCAGGCAGAAAAAGTTATATCTGGGTGTGATTTCAACCAGACATTCAGCTGCAGTCCTCCTTTCCTCAGCAAGTCTTTGGTTTTAGCAATTCATTGTGTTTGGTAGCGCGGCTCAGATACTATCATCACTTTTCAGTAGGCCAAGATCACCTGCATGAAAAACCATTTATTGGTGGTTAGGATTGACCAAACTGAGCATGTTTATTCTGCATTTTTGTGGACTTCCCTCTCCCCACACACACAATAGGGGAGCAGGGAAAGTAATCATACTCCATTTTAACAGACGTATGATCTAAACGTCATGTTTCAGTATTTCCAAGTGTTTTCAAAATTGCATTCATTAAGATTACGTTTGTGTGTTACTGATATCAGCTATTCGGGATAACCAAATTAGACGAACTTTGCAGACCTGCTCCAAATGGGGACTTTTTTGTCCCCACTTAATAGCATTTGCTTGCAGACAAAGAAGGTAACCCTCGACGTCTGAACACCTGATTCTCCACCTTTAAATTGCACTGCACATTTAGCCACCAGATGGCAGATGCTCCCCACCAGACTAACAGCTAATATTAAGATTCAGAAATATTAAAATATTAAATTAGTTTTTAAGGTTTGTCAAATCCGTTCTCTTAAGTAACTTTGTTAAGCATGCTATTCTGTCTACATCAAAAAAATATTCTGTTTGATTGGACAGGACAGAATATTTTCTTATTCTTTTCAAATAAAAATTAGTACTTTTGCTGTTGCTCTCAGTAACTTCAGTCAAAACACTTTTTCCACATAAATGTGTGTAATAACATTGACTTATTAACATGAAAGTAGACAGGAGCAATAAATGACAGAATTTCCTTGACTAAAACAAGAAAAAGTGCCAGTATTTGCATTAAAGGGGGGGGGGGGTATCTTGACAAGGCATAGATACTAACAGTGCTCAAAGTCTGCTAACTACTCCAGAAGCCCATGCTCATGGATTTATTTGTTGCTTTTATAGTTTGTGATTGCTTGGTAAATCACATTTTCTAGTTTCTAATGCTGTGTGTGTTATCTATCTAGCAGTATATCGATCCTTTTCTAAGGTGATTAATCACCTATGACTATTTTATTAAAGACAAGAATAGGAATTGGCTGAAAATTATGAAGTTATAGAGATGTAAATATAAATAATCTGCCATAGAATGTTACTACTAATATAGAGGAGTATAGCTATACAGTTGAGAAACTGAATATATGCTTAATCAGAACACCTCTCTTAGGCAGGTAGGTCTTAAATCACAGTAATACATGAAGCTTCTCTCAGAAACTTCTGCAGATACATCAAGTATATATACAGACTAGTGATATAAATTCCTGATAATAAGCTGTTATTTTCTTCACATCTTCAGTTTTCAAAGTTATTTCAGAGATAGCTAGTATCAAAGCTATTATTATGACAGCACTGTCAGCGAAGAGAAGCATTCTGGTCAAGCAGGCAAGCAAATCTGAGCTTCCAAATGAAAATGGTTTTGGCAAATGAATGACAACAGACCAGAGACGAAGGAACAAAAAGGTATTTTCCTTCTCATCCTGCTGTTGTACATTCTTCAACATAAGTCTTTCAGGTAACTCTTCTCCAAGTTTTAATCTCTACTCAATACCAGTTAAAGAATGTTAAAGTGATGTATGCATGAGAGAGAAAAAAATGAGCGTCCAACACATGTTGAAGATACAGTGGGCCAGGGTTCTCACTATTCGTTTTCATTCCTGTTTTCTGCAGTGTACCAAGTGAAATGCTTCACTGATACCCTGCACAGTGAAATTATCAAGATAAAAAGTACATGAACTATCTTACAAGCGTTTCAACAATTTGAGGAAATGTATAACTTTGTTTTTCTTTTTCTTGAAAATTCAGAAAAAATTGTGAATCTTAGACAACTATGTTTAATATAGTCACATAATGAGAAGTAGTTCAGCATTTCTGAGTGCTCATAAAAGCATGAAAGAAAGCGGAAATCCTGTATTCACATAATATGGATATAAAATGTACAGGGATTCAATGTCAACTTATTTACCATTCAGTGATTTCTTGCTGATGTGGCCAACTTTTGCACTTAAAAAAACCATAAGGGAATAAAGACTTTTACTGTGAGTCTTCCTACAGCAACTTGAACAATTTTTAGGAACCTTTTCAGTACAACTATTCCATATTTATTTTTCATGGTAAGGGTGGCTGAAAGGCTTTTGAGTTATACATTATTGAAGATTTTTTCACTGGTGTTAGCTGAATTATTTACTTAGAACTTTTTTTTTTTTGTAATATTTCTCTTGCTCTAAATTGTGGCATACATTTAAAATGGAGAGAATTGGTTGAAATAACCAGTGGGGGGACATAATCTTAGCAAGTTAGTTGTCCTTTAGGTAAACAAATTATATTAATCTCTTGAGATTTATAAGGGACTGGAATCACCTGGCTCATTAAAGGAATCATGAATATAGCACTACTTTGTCTCTCAACAGGTCAGTTCACCAACACCTATCATCTCAAACTTCTTGGGATCACAGAGCAGTAAATTACCTTCAAAGTAATGCTTATAATTCCAGGCGAGTGGCACATTCCTCAGTTTATTTAAAACTTTTTATTCTGAAATATTTAGACATAAATATATTTCAGAAAGGAATGCATTTTTCTGGACCTTTTGAATGTTTCCAGGGAATGCTATAAAATTCAGCATGCATAAACCAGGATAAGAAATAGTTCTCCCTCAGAGCATGGCCTGAGATAAGATAAATCAAAGGACAGAATCTCCAAATAAGTCCATTAAGGAGTTATCCATAATGTCAGTTAAATTCTAGAGCCAAAACCGTGTTTAATCAAAAGGATCCCTGTTTTCTTCACTGATGTCTTCTATGAAGAAATAGAAATGTGGTGTCACTTTGAATGTTGCATTCAAATAGCTCATTTAAATTTTACTTAGTCTGGCACAAGTAAAGAGTGGTTTTGAAGGTAACAGGTTAATGTATCTCATTTCATGTGTGAAATTCAGTAACTGGAACACTTACTGGAATAGCAAATTGATTTCTTAGCAAGTGTCTAACTTCCCAGTATATTTTACAAAACTTTCAAAGTGCAGCAGTATGTATCTTTAAAGAAATTATGCAGGGCAGGTTGTGGAAACTAGTTAAGAAAACCCAGCTAAATATCATCCATTTTGCCTCTCCCTCCAAACACACAGTTACCATGAAACACTGCATTTTTAGCAGCTATATTCATATCATACAGTTGTTGAAATTGAGAAGCTGATTGCTCTTCTCATTTATTCTATTCAGCTTCCTTTCACTAAATACTTAACTCCAAATGAGGTACTAGATTTTGAATTCTCTGACATCACCACAGGTGGTTAGATTAGGTCACTTCTCTGCAAAAATTCTAATTCCACTCACATTGGGCTTGGACAGAAATAGATCCAAAAGTTCCAGAAAGTCAGCAAATTTGAAAGTGTTGTAGCATCTTAAGAACATATGGGCTTGTCCATATGTGTTGTTCTTGCAACTCTCCCCAAAGAGTCCCACGTCAATGGCTTTCTAAAATACCTTTTTTTTTTTTTCTTTTTTTCTTTTTTTTAAGATTGGGAGCATGTCTCTGAAATTAAAAGTATTTTCCTGGTGCTTACAACTTATCCTATAGCTTGAAAAACTACAAATTGAAACCACAAATTGGAACTGCTGGTTTTGAGAATACAAATTAAAAAATACTCTCATCAACATCCAGGTGTTTGCTTGAATAGTCCTGAATGAATAATATGACCCCAGAGATTAAGGCAATTATGCATAACTATGCAAATTTTACAAAATAATTTCTATTGTCTTATTCAATATATGACCAGCTTTTAAAAAGATTATAATTTGTTAGGTTTCTGTCAATTTCTGTAATAAAAACTCTGAAAGGGGAGATGTAATTGTAGCCCCACTAAACTGATTTAATTTATTTTTTTTTCTGAGCAGCTAGCAAATGGTCACAATTTTCAGCCATTACAGCTTGACCTGGCCTAGCCTTGCTTAAATAAAATTTATAACAATCTTCTGATTCTTTGCATTGTCTAGCTTTTACCATTCAGCCTGATGTTAGTCACATCATCAGTCGTCCTCAGTGCTGAGCCTGATCCCTGTGTATAAATATCCAGAAAATGAGCTGCTTTGAGAGAACTTGTACTTAATCTGTCTTACTGCCACTGTTATGCGTAGAGCACATAATGAGAACATACCAATGAACTTGTTAAATTAAAATTGCATACCTGATATTTTATATAGCAAAGATTAGAAAATTAAATCAGAGGACAATTTTTAAAGCTAGAAGTCAGTCTAGTTTAACCTTCTGATCTCACCAGTGGTTTTTAAACACAAGGGTCAGAATTTTAAGGGCACTCAGCACCTAGTGTATCCTTTAAAAATTATGCTGAACATCTTGAAAAAAATCAAACAACATACATTTAAGCATTAGTATACAAGCTTAAGTGCAGTCATCCAACATTTAAAATTCTGGTTAGCCTTCTTAAAATACGTGGTTAAAGAAAGTGCTATTTTTGTCCTTTTACCTAGAAAAAAATTCATTTCATTCCCAGATACATCCCTCCACCATGCTTAAAATGGGTGGTAGAAAGTGCCCCAATGCAGCATTGCTTACATAGCCCAACAATCCCATTCTCCTATGAACGCAAGCGCAGAACAGCAACATTTCTCAAATACATTGACAAAGTAAATCCTTTCAGAGACAGAAGGCAGACTTTTAAACATGTACCTGCATATCTCCCAAAACCAGAGTCAGACCATTTACAGTGGCTCCATCCAAGCAAACAAGAGAGTATCTGCATCAGGCAAATCCTACTGAACTCAATTTATACATAGCATCCATTCTTATAGAGTAAAACCAGTAACAATTAGGTCTTTTTAAATTCGATATTAATACTGATGGCTGCTTTGCAGTCCTCACCATCTGTCATACCAGGCTGCATATATTTTTTCCACAATGTCATATTCTCATTATGCCAAATAAAAATGCTCTTTGTTTCCCTCATAGGAACTGCGTGCACTCTGCTTCAAAACATGAAAAATTTTAAGAGCCTAACACTGACATTTAATGGGTTTTGAGACACGAACTACACACAAAAACTCTGCTTCAGACACAAGTTCATGTACTCCTGGTTTCACTTTACAAATAAAAAAGTTGTCTTTTATGTCATTTGCATATTTTCCTAGAAGATGGTTTGGTTTCTTTATATTTAGTTCTATCAAGAAATCCTGAAATTTTATCCCGGAGCACAAATTGCCACAGTTTTTCTAATAAAATTCTATGTGTTAATTTATTTCTGTGACACACTAAAAAACTTATTTTGAGAACTGTATCTCCCAAGAACTTGTAAAGAACTAAAAAGTTGGATGTGGAAGTAGTCTGTCAGAAAATCCTGGAAGAGGCTTGCTATTTTCTTCTCTCCTTTCAAGGTCTAAAAAGAAAACAGTAGTCAAAATGTCCAAAGTTTTGTCATAATAGGAACATTGAAGAATGGCTCAGAAAAAAAAAATGACTTCTATTTGTAGTGGTTTAACCCCAGCCAGCAACTAAGCACCACGCAGCTGCTCACTCAGTCCCCTCTCCACACCCAGTGGGATGGAGGAGAAAATCGGGAAAAGAAGGAAAACTCATGGGCTGAGATAAGAACGGTTTAATAGAACAGAAGAGAACAAACTAATAATGATAATGATGACACTAATAAAGTGACAGGAGTAATGATAAAAGGATTGGAATATACAAATGATGCACAGTGCAATTCCTCGCCACCTGCCAATCAATGCTTAGTTAGTCCCCAAGCAGCGATCCCCCTGCCCCCACTCCCCCCAGTTTATATACTGGGCATGACGTCACATGGTATGGAATACAGCGTTGGCCAGTTTAGGTCAGCTGCTCTGGCTGTGCCCCATCCCAACTTCTTGTGTCCCTCCAGCCTTCTTGCTGGCTGGGCATGAGAAGCTGAGAAATCCTTGACTTCAGACTAAACATTACCTAGCAACACCTGAAACCATCAGTGTTATCAACATTCTTCTCATACTGAATCCAAGACATAGCACTGTAGCAGCTACTAGGAAGACAATTAACTCTATCCCAGCTGAAACCAGGACACCATTTTTTTCAGTAAGGTACTACAGAGAATTGGAAGTGAAAACAAAATGGTAATAAAATACAGTGTCGGAGATCTATGGGCTTTTGCAGTTATTGGCATCCTTCCTCACTAAGTGTGTCACTCAGCAACTCCACATCAACCACGAGCCTACCATTTCTGCATAATACAGTTCACAGTAGCTGTAGAATCTTAAGAGTCCAAGATTTTTCTATGGGTTTGTTGGGGTTTTTTTTCCATTAGCACTATTTTCCTTGCACTTTCTATTCCCTTAGCTTGTCTTGGGTAACACGTCTAAAACAAACCGTCAGTTCTTCAAAACACCAGGCCACCTCTCATACCTTCAAGAACCACCAGGCTCTGATTTGTAAAAGGCACATGTTTTCTGCTTACTGCAGATCTGCCCAACCAGCGTAAGAGTTGGGGAAGCTGGAAAGAACCTGTTTTATAGGATACTACTGGACTGCCAGAGAATAGCAAGGCCGCTTTTAAGTCTACACCTCCCTGTGTACTTTCATTATATTGTTAGTGGAATGATGTAAAAACTAGCTGTAGTAACAGAAAGAACAAATTACTCTTTGAGAAGGCACCAGTGGTAAGAGATGTTATTATAATATTCCATATTTAGTCTCGTTGTTTGCTACCAGGCCTTAGAATCTCAGAGTTCACATTGATTTAAAACAAAACAAAATGAAACACCACAAAAAAAACCACCAAAACCCAACAACATACCAGTATTTCTTTGTCCTTCTCCTCCCCGTCCTCTCTCAGCATAGACAGCAATTTTGTTCATAAGTCTCATTATTTGTCAATAACAATTTAGGCTTCCTATGACCCTGGCCTTTATCATCATGTGGTCAGAGCTTTCAAGTTTACCAGCAAATCTGTAATAACTTATGTATTCACTTCTTCATAAACATCTCCCGAAGTACTAAATGAACTCAAACCATAAAGCTATAAGTCAGGTCTATTCAGGATTCCACTTCTTGGGCTAAGTCATCTACTCATTTAGAGTACATACAGAAACAGGTATCTCCTGGTCTTTCATCAAACAATTAACATGTTGAGTCATTCTTTTGAAGTGAAAACATGGCTTTAGGACATTTCTGTCATACTCTGTTATTTCAGATAATAAATATTAATAGACCCATCTTTTGCTCCTTTTATGTTATTAGCACAACTGCTAGAAATTAATAATTTTAAAACTTGCAGGAATTTTAGTATTCCTGTCACTGGTAGGAAAAGTGTCAGTATACCATCTATAAAAAGTATTAATTTATGGTGCTTCTATATTTAATGCTCTGCAGCAAAGTGCACTAAAAAAAAAAATCATGCACTGAATATTAAATTGACTTTTAAAACCAGGTAGAATACTATTCATTAACAGAGGCTGGTTGGAGGTTTTGTCAAAATGATTTTTAGTTAGAAAAGCGGATTTCTTAAAACTTAAACTTTTGTCAGGAACAAATCAATTCTGGGGAAAACAAACAAACAAACCAACCAAACCAACACTTTAAAAGAAAAGAGACACACTGAAGTTATAACCCAGTGAAAAGGTACGCCTCTTTTGTGAGAAAAAGACAGGAATTAAACCTATGCTTTCTCAATAGGCAACATAATTATTCAGCTATTAGATACTTTGGGATGGTTTGCACGCCTATATTTTCCCCTATAAACCACACAACCACAGAAAGGATTTGGTTTCTGTTGATACCAATTGAAAAAAAGCCGTCAAAATATCTCAAAGGTGTTTCCAGCCTTCTGTTTGAGCTGCAGTGCTAGAAATACTGCTGGGCTTCCACGGCATGAGCAGCTATTCACAGGCCGTGCTTAAAATAATGATGTGTGCCTACAGTGAGAAATCACATATTTTGTAATTTCTGTATATAAAGCCATTGAAAAAACAGAAAATGAGTGCTGCTTTCATACACACAGCTAGAATAAAAAAAAAAATAAACTCACATAACGTTGACTGTATGTGCATGATTTATAAAGGGGTTAATAGGCAAAAAACTCCCCACAATTTCTGGTAGTGCTTGATATTAGCTTTTAAGGTATGTTGGTGCGGATCCGCTTTATCAATTTAATGTTTCTGTCTCAATTTGTCACAGTTCTCATGTAGTGTATTTTTGTGTTAGAGCCTACTGCAGAGCTAAGCTGTGTGCATAATGGATTTTTCATTGTGCTGGCTGAACCACAAAAAAAAGCATCATATCAAATGGAATATTTGATTTTCTGTTTGTTTGGGGGTTTATTGCTAATTTTTCCCCTTTATTAAGCAAGCTTCTGAATAGGTACTTCTTTTTTTTTTAAGTTATAAAAACATGAATACTTTGGCTTAAAAAAAAAAATACAATGCTTTTCCTCCTCTCAAATGTTCAACATATTAGTTAGGGATTCATACTAATAAATACTTTGCCTGGTTTTATTGCTGAGAAAGCTTCTCTTTTCTTCATACCATCTGATCAAGCTCTCGGCACGAACAAAGACAACTACTATTCTTCTTCCAGTAATATCTGTTGCTATGAGATACCATTTTTTTGACAACTTCTTTGAGATGTTTATTTTTGTTTCCTTGTTTTATTTATTATCCCAACAAAGGCAAATAAATTGTGTAGATTTAGCTTTCCAATTGGTTTTAGTAAAACATTCTTTGGTTTTAAATTTAGCACTCCATTCTTGGGCCGGTTTAGACCTGAGTGGAAGAAGAGAGAAGAATATATTGTCTTGACAAAATGAAGTAAAACAACAACAAAATCTATCAAACACATTCTCTGTAATTTCTGGAAGCAATTTAGAAAAAGCTATTATCCAAACTTAGCCACTTCATACTAATTACACAGAGAATAACTGAATGTTATCAGTTATTTCATATATCAGCTGAGTTGCAGACAGTTTAAGCAGAGAGATTAGAAGACTGGATGCAATGTGTGCTTTCCCACCCCCCCTTATTCTGAAATCTCAAAAGCTGGGAAAAGTGGAAGCAAGTGATATCAGGAATAGAATTACACATTTTTGACAAACAATTAATGTATTCTTCCCTCTTGTGATTGCATACAAACCTTCCTTTTTTTTTTTTAAATACCTAAGTAAAATTAAACTTTCAAACATTCAGAATTTACAAAATTTTCACAACCAAAATTTAAAAAGATCAGTGACACTGCTTATCTTGGAAAAATCAATTCAAATCCCTGTTAGAAGAATCAGAAGGAAGATGAGGTATTAGCACTGCAGTTTTCCACATCCAAGGAAGTCTTCCAGCCACTGGAGATTGACACTATTTTTTATGGACACATAACCGTTGTCAAGCAGACTGTAGCTAGGTAGCTGCCAGGCACCTCACTCATCCCCTGAAGCAAGATGATGATTAGGAGAGGATCATCTCAATGACAAAGCCCCTCTGAGTTTTCAGACTCTTAATTTATCTTGCATTCTGGTCCCTATAATCCTCACTTTTGTCTCCTCTGCACCAATTGGAAAAACTTCTCCCCCGCCCTGCCTGTGTCCATTATGGATCGGTTTATCCTCAGACACCCAGAGCAACCCAGTGCAACAGCAATGCAGTTCTAGGTCAAAGCATGCCCAGTATAGGTAGCATATTTGCAGAGATACTTGCTGATGCATATATATATATGTACATTTATACACACACACAGAGCAAAAAAACCAAACAGGCACTCTACTAAGCAATGACATTGTTTAAATTCACCTCATCCAGACAAGCTATATTTTGAGATACCACAGTTTCTGCAGAGTCACCCTCTACTAAATACAGTGTTGCTATGTCTATTACAGAAAGATCACCAAACACCTTAAGCAATTGAAGTTGACACCCAGCAATTTTCAGCAAAACATGTCAGTTCTAAGCATCTGAAAATATAGCCTTGTTTTTATAAAACTAACCTGTTGGTAACATAGATCTATAATCAAGACACATGCTGCATCCCAAGATGATAAAAATCCCCTTAAATATGGAGAGATCTTCAAAGTTCTTGTGTACGATTTTGTGCTCACTTCCCTTTCCCATGTCTCTCTGAATACAAAATTGTTCAGGGGAGAGAAAACATTTAAACAACTGGACCTTGACTCTGACCAGAACCTCTTAGAACTATTGCTGCAGAGATTATCTATGACACTAATAACTATTAAGCAACACTGATTCAGTTCCAGAGCAATGACCAATAGTTACTACAGACTGACCGGCTGAGAGCTCTGTGGAAAATAGGTTGGTGTATTTGTTACAATCAAGTATATACAGCACGTATACAGACCGACAGCTGATTTAAGAAGCAGATGGAGAGTCAGAAAAATAGATAAAGCAAGCCTCCTTCTGGAGCAACATTAGTTTAGGCCCTGTATAATTTTTCTGTATGAGTGCATATGTACCCTTATAACTGTGTTTTCTCACAGCTGTTGCTATTCATGTGATCTGGCAAGATTATATAAGTAATACTATAACATTTAAACTTCCGTTTCCTCAGATTTCACCATCATTCACTAAAAGTTTTTCATACATAGCAAAACTCCTCAGATGGATTGGTATTTTATCTTGCTGTTGAAAATCATCTGCCCTATTCACACTCCAAGTCAAAGCTGAAATACAAATTCTGCTGCAGAAACATAATTCAAAACTTCCAGTACAGATAATATTTTATTCTCAGTGAAGAAGGACCAGGCTAAGGAACATTTAAACAAATGGAACATTTGTATGCCCATGGGCCCTGGACCAAAATTCTTGAGTTCCCAACCTCATGTTAGTATTTCTGACTTGTTCAATGCAGAAGAAGTGTTGCCTGCTGAAGCATGAGAACTTACAGGCTCAGAGATTCAACTGATCTAACAGGTAAAAGCAGAGAGGAAAAGAAGTCAAAGCTCTAGCTTTTGCTTCAGAGTTTGCACGATTAGTTTTGAAAAGCATGATGAAACAAACAAAAAAGGCCCTACAGTATTTTCGATACTCATCAGATGTACAGGGAAATCCCTCCACTTTTGCCCGATATGAAGAAATCTAAGGGTTACACTCTTTACAGCTTGGCAGAAAACAGGATACAATTACAACATTTTCAGTAGGCAGCTACAGACCCACATGACAATAACTCTAATATTAGACTCCATTGAGCAGGAGGAATTTAAACTTGATCTGTTTGACCCAAGAACTTCTGTTTAAAGGAAACTTTCAGGAAGTGAATGCTGATACTTTTGCAAGACTCAGCTTGGGTTTGTGTCTAGAAGTCTGCCTACAGAAATAACTTCTCCTGAAGACAAGAGGAATGCCGGGTGCATGAATTTATTTGGAGTCAGCCTCCACCCCAGCAAGACGTGGGGGGTTATCTGCACCTTCAGTCATATCTGTGGGATTTAAGGAATCTCTGGTGACTGAGAAGACATTTTTAGATTATCTACTGATACGACAACAACAGAACTAAGCAATTTTATAGACTTAGCCCTTCATGTTTATTTTCTACATCAGAAGATGATTTCTTATTGCTATACTGCTTTGTCAGTTTACATTTAAGATTTCAAGCAACTGAATTTGACCTTGTTTGTTTGGAGGCAATTCTGCAACCCATTAGATTTAATTATCAGAATGTGACCCATTTAATATAGCTCTGTATCACCCTAGGAACAGTCAATTTTAGTACTTTGTCTCTCTGGTTAGTGCTTATAAATTTTGAATGCTTACGTAATAGTCTACTCATGTCCAACAAAACAAATTTCATTTGCTATGTTCGATCAATCCACCTAGCTTTTTACAACATGTTGTCATTTTGTTGGTTTACTTCAGAGAGTTTGATTTTTATATTCAATACAGGAAAGAAAACATTCTTTACTAAATATTTATTAATTTGCTATTTTTCCTCAAAAATTCTTAAAATCCTGAGACATTTCTTTGAGGGTTTCCTACAATTAAGACTTTGTCTTACTAAGGAGCAAGAGCATCCAGGAAATAAAAAAAATCACATGCATGCACACATACAAAACACCATATTAAATTCACCACTGTCACTAACAGAAGTTTCCTCTGCTTATCCCCGTGACTTTGTTCATTGAAAGTAAAGACACAAGTATTCAAGAAGCCTTTGAATAAAAGATTTCAAACAAGAAACTTTATCAAAGAAACCAAAAACCAATGCCCCAAAAAGCAAAGTCAGACAGCTGCTCTTAGTTCTTGAACAGTTCCAAGTCCAGAAGAGGGCAAAGTATTTCTCAGCTGTCCTGATTTGACTAAAAGAAAGAGTACCATTTACAAAGTGATAAAATTGAAGTCTCAAGAAGATATGGCAGTATCTTTGGGATGAGGAAAGAAATAACCAGATAAAAATAAAAAAGAATCTCCAAACACATAATAAGATGAAGTCTATACTTGTCTGTTATTAAAAAAACAAAAAACAACAACCACAACAACAACAACAACAACAACAACAAACAACAAAACAAAAAGGAGGCCTAAGAAATCAACATTTAGGCTATCTGTTACTGGAGAATTCTATAGCATTTTTCCAAGTCCAAATGAGATTTACCCACCTCTACAGGACCATAAAGAACACTTGTCTTGGAGAGCTCCCATGACATCTTTAGACTATAGGTCATTTGTCTAAAAACAAAACAAACAACCCCACACACACGCACTCTTTACAGGCTGGTAGGTGTTCTTACTAGTCAGTCAGTCAGATTCATTCTAGTATTGTTGAGGTTAATTGCTTACAGACATCATTTAGTCTAATGTGTTAATTTCTTCATACAAATTTGATGGCACTTTCCTATCCAAACTCTGTCTTCCATGCTATTAAAAAATTCCCATCATTCTAGTAGCAGCAGGAAAAAAAAAATAAAAATCCAAAATTGGGTAGTGTAGAAAACTTTAAACAAGGATTTTTTTTTTTTTTTTAAATCTGAAAATCTCTTCATTTTTTATTGAAGTTCAAACTTTTTATGAACCAACGAACATATTTTGTGACCACTTTGGAAAAAGTTCTAAGTTACATATTTAGGTGCAAGATACATATCTGGGAAATATGTTACTTTTTCTATTCTGAGGAGATAGGACTGTGAAGGAACATTTAAATCACTGTAGTTGCAACAAACTACTTGGCATTTCATGTTGACAGAGGTCCAGAATTTCAGTGTGAGCTGCATAACAGGCCACTTCAGCATTGTGGGCCTTTTGGGGGAGAAGTGCCGCCAAAAGACACCATCACACTCACACCCCCAACATTCACAATAAACCACGTAAGACTGATTTTATAATGCAAATAAGTACACACAAAAAGAAAAGACAAGTCTTGTGGTTAAATCATAGGACTAAGAATTCTGGAAACATGTTCATTTCAGTTTTCTTAGATAAGTCATTTTAACATTTGAAAGCTCTTACTTTTTTAAACTTTCCTCCCAGCCTCACATGCATTGGGCAAGGGATAAACTAATTATATCCATGTGTTGAAGGTAAAAAAAAATAAAATTAAAAAAATCAGACTTTGGAAACTGTTCTTTTAAAAATGGTGCTGAATGTTTCTGATTTCATATGAAGCATGTTGCTTGTGTTGAATACCTTAGATATGAACTCTAAAACTACAAAAAGACATTCCAGTACATCTATACCAGGCTGGCAGATAACACGCAGTCTCCATACCATAACAAAACCATTTACGATTGTATACATTACCACAACTATTTTAGGCAATGTCAGATAAAATGAACAGGTCTAATGTGTTGTTAATGACTTGCTATTGATATAATTTAGGTTATTCATGTAATAGTTATGATGCATTGCTTTATCTATTTACTAATCTTTGAACAGCCCATGACTGTTATACAACTGAGGAAAGACATCCCTATAAAAAAATTGCTATAGACTTTGTACTTCTGCAAGTAAATTAGATATTTAAGAGCTAGAACATACCAAGATTACAGGAATTAATTTCCCTTTTAAAGTTAAAGAAGGCCTTTTCCTCTTTTGGAAAGGAGGACAAGATAGCCTCATTCTGAGGCCATTTTGAAACAAAAAACTGTCAGCAAGGTCTCTCTCAGACTCCGATTTCCAGAGGAAAAAAAGGGACAAGAATCTGCTGTAAAGTCTCTTAATATCGTACCAGCCTTGGAAAGGGTGGAACAGTGCATAAGTATAAACAGGTTTTATTCTCAATAAGGTAAGAAATTACTAACAAACATTAGAAGCGCCCCATTCAAGCCTCTGACTTCATACTTGGAGGATCAGAACAGTCTGAAGCTGGGAAGGGGATGTATGTATCTCCTTATCTATTTTTCAAAAAAAGATTTCAGTATCTCATGCTGGAATGTAGCCTGAATCTTACATGTTCTCTGGCAAGTAATTGACGGGGTATTTATACACTGCTTCTAGAAGTGCTTAATAGGGAGGGAAATGCCAACTTTCCTTCACACCTCACCTTGGATTAAAAAAAACCCCACAAACAAACCCAAAACAAAAAATCACCACACCTAAAAACCAACCAACTTCCCTTACAGAAATCTTGTCGAAACCCATGAAATGCTTCCATCTGTGAAAATATAGTTTTCCAAGAATATAAGATCTTGTACCGCAAAAGCATGTACCGCAAGAGCATGAGAAGGGATGCAGATTGTGTTTCTTGGATCTCTTTTTTCTTTACCGGTAACTCAGTTTGTAGGAAAAGCTTCTGTTTATGTGTTGAATATCGCATTATTTCAGTAAAAAAAGCAACAAAAAAAAACCAGAAAAAAACAAAACCAACACCTGTCTTCACACATATGAATAAGAATACTTCACTCTTTGCTACATGCATAGATAGAGCTATTGAATCTAAATTTTCTCTGTAATTCACAATGCAATATTTACTTTGTTCAATTATTACTTTCTGTTGTATAATGGATACACTTAGTTAATACCCCATCCTTTTCAAGGCTGTTGCAAGATTCTAAAGAGGGAGCAACAAGGTTTTGTCTGTAGATTCTTGAGAATCAAGTAGGAATGGGAAGTGGCCTTAAGTGCTGATATTAGCTCCAAAGTTCAAAAGAACCATGTAAATTTGAGAAGGAATTTACAGCCGTGAAATTGTGAAGACACAAGTTAGGATATCAGCTTGTTGTTCAAACCTAGCTCCATCACAGTAATCTTGTCTAGCCTTGTGAAGGTTATTTAATTCATTATCCCTGACTAAATATGTGGGTGAGAATAATGCTGCATAGATATTAGAGATGTGTGTGAGAGGCGTCAGGGCAGGGACGGGAGAACAACTTTTTTGACTAAAATTTTCATTTCATATGCCTTTACAATGAATCTTCTGTTCTTCATATCTCTTGTTTTCTAATTGCCTCATGCAGTATGGTTAATACTTAACATGCCTGTCACCACATGTCTGTCAGGGTAGGTACAGCAAAACATCAGGCTTCTTTCTACCTTCCTGACACCACAGGGGTTATCCTGCAAGTAAATGCAGGCACTCCTTATCATCCAAAACGAAAGGGTGTGCAAGACCTGCAGAGGTTAAGGAAAGACTGCCACTGCCATCTCTTTTTCCTCCCCTCCCTTCCACATCTTGGGGGGGGTGGGGGGGGGTGGGGGGTGAAGACAAAAGAGGGGAAAAAGCAGCAAAAAGAATACCATGGAAACAGACACAGACACAGCAGGAACAGTCATAGGCTCAGATCTGATTGCTTCATTATTAACTTAACACAGATAAACCCAGAAATATGTTTTACATTGAGCACTGGCTGAAAGTTTCTCTACTAACAGCTTGAAGTTCCAATCTTCGTCAATCCATACTGTGCTCAGAGCCACATGATTTCACACATAATTCTGTTGAAAAATGCTTTTTACAAAGACACGCTACTCTGTCAACTTCTCCTGCTGATTTAAACAGCCCCCAGAACCACGTCAGAAAACTTCTGACTTTTGTCAGAAAGGGATTTTTGTTTGTTTTGTTGTTGGGTTTTTTTGTTAAGAAGAATGGAAAAAAGACATTCCTAAGATGACAGCTAGTATAGGCTTTGGCTCCATTCACAAGGAAGATTAGACACTTTTCAGCAGAAGGTAACCTCCTGTTGCACCCAGTTTTCCTTCCAACCCTCAGTAGGACGTAGACCATGGAGTGGGAAGGCCAGCACACACTCAGGTCTTAACCCAAGATGGCATCACAACAAAACTAGGCATACATTAAAATAAAACCAGGAGATCCAGAGAGAAAACACTCTTGAGTCTTGGTGTTTAAAACTTGTAAGCCAATTAGTTTTAATACACTTTTGTGATTTGTTGTTATCATTATTAAAGAATTCAGTGAAAACTGGAAATCATAAAGATCCCCCAGTGAATATACTATAAAAAGTAGTATCAGCTGCCTTTTCCTTTCCTAATAAGAGAGTGAGAAAATATATCTTCAGAAACGCTATTAACTATGTGTGTTAGTAATCAAGGATAAGATTCAGGACCAAAGCTTGCTGTTGAGTCAGTAGTGACCTTATATGCCATTACAATAGCAACAAGAAATCTGGTCAGCTCTCTCTTCTTCTCAGTACATGTTAGAAAATACAGTACGACAATGTTGCACATCATCTGCTCACGTTAACAAAATTGAGAAACCTTTCAGAACTCATGGTGCATTCTGCTCAAGAAGCATACGCGGAGGCTCACAGGACAGCCAGGAGCAGACAACACGTCACCCAGAATCACAGCAGCTTTGGATGGTGACACATGTCAATCAAAATGTGAAAGATTAAAGCAAGGATTACCAACCTTACATGTGCTTTAAAGTGATCCTTCAAAACATTTTAAAAATTTTGAAAGGCTACATGTACTTTTTTTCTGATAAACTTTTTTTTCGTGTTAGAAGGATTCTGGTAAATTCCTAGAAAGCCATAATCAGAAATCACTAGAACACCTGGTCTACTAAAGAATACATCCAGCTGTGCAGACACGCAGGTTGGAAGAGAGAAAAAGAACACATAATGGATTTAAAAATATTATGCCAAATAAGTAATTTACATTTGCAAAAGCTGTACAGATATATTAGAGAAGCTTAGGGGGCAAGGGGGGGTGGGGGGGTGGGGGGGAGGGAGAGAATCTGTCTCCATTACTCAACTTTAAATCCAGCAACACATAAACAAAGAAATCAGCATATAGTCCAGCAAACAGAGAGAATGCAATCCTGATACTTAAGCCATAAATGTCAGAGTACAGCACTACCCAACACCATAATATTGCTCATCTCGACACTGCAGAACACTGAACCATCACATTTCGTATACTTACCTTAATCTAAGATACAGGAACAGAATTAAGGGGACAGGTTTTTTTGGTTGGTGGTTTTAGGGTTTTTTTTTAAAGCCATTCCAACATTAACTATTCTCCCACTGTCATTAAAAAACATTACTAATATTATACCTCTCTATAAAAACAGGAAAAAATCCAGATCAAACCCCACAAAGTTGAATTGTACAGTTCCCATAGATGTAAATCAATCTTTGAAAAACTGTTTTGAAATCTTCAAGGAGGGAATAATGAAAAAAAAAAATATCTGTAACAACCATTCCACTACTTTATCAAATCAGAAATAGGGTTTAGATTGTAAAAAGAAATCAAATCCCTCCTTTGTATGCAGGAACATTATGTGAAGTTCTCGTTTT
The DNA here is from genome assembly GCF_964188355.1 of Buteo buteo. Lineage (NCBI taxonomy): Eukaryota > Metazoa > Chordata > Aves > Accipitriformes > Accipitridae > Buteo > Buteo buteo. The sequence goes on along the minus strand of NC_134171.1, from coordinate 45,445,608 downwards.
CCAAACCTCATACAACTTACTGTCAAAGTCTCCCATTCTGTGGTTACACTGGCATGATTATGCAGGTTACACAGCTGTGCTCACACAGTTCTGTGTTTCTTCTCCAGTTAAAAGAAAAAAAAAAAACACAAAAAAAACCACAAAAAAACCAGCAAAAACAGAGAAAAAATTTGTGACAAAGGGTTTATAAAGTGGCTGTCATCTTGCTTAATTAAAACTTCTAAGGAAATCCTGCTGCTCCAAATGGATCAGAAAGAGGATTTGTGCCCAGCTTTCTTAAGACATAGCTGGATAAGCACTGAGCTATTGGAGCACTGAGGTTGTGTGGCACTATTACAGCACTGAAAACCCACACATTACAGAGGACATCTGAGACTGACAGATCTGGATGAGACTTTCAGAGATGGAATTTCAAAATGAAGAGTTTCAACTTCTTATTTTCCTCTTAATTTAGCTTCCCAACTTAGTTCAGTTAACATTTCTGAAATTTAGTCTAAACTTGAATACACTGTCAGTCATCTCAACATTATATTTTTCAGTATTAAGTGACAAGATAATTTGCTACAAAAATACCTGACACTCAGACAAAAAAAATGCTCTGTCTGACTTCAATTATAACACAAAATATTGCAAAGCATGTATACACCACCATTTTATGTAAATCATTCTTTCAGTCCCCATGCTACAGAAAAGCTTTACTGAAGCATTTGTAGTATAATAATGGTCATTTTCAGTAAGTTCCAGAAGTTAAGAGGCAGGGGGGGAAGTTCAAAGTTACCATGTTTTATTGAAGGTATTATACTTAGACTTAGGTGACCTTTAAGTAGTGTGTGTCCTCTAAAAATGCATTCATTTATTTTTTTTCCAAGTGAGAGTGATTGTTCTTTATGTTGTGCTGTAAGACATGACAGAAGCTGCTCGGATATTGGAGTCCAAAAGCAGAAAAATATCACCGAGTTCACAGCCTACTTGAAAAAACAAAAAAAGCCAGAGACACTTGAGAAGGAACAAAATCAGAAGATGAGATCCACCTACAATTGTCAGAACGCATTTTGACACGTGTTTTTATCCCAGCACATGGTACAGGGGGAAATATACACATACCATTTTGTGCATATATTAAAAAAATGTATAAAAATGACCCTGCCTTTCAAATCACTTTAAACTATCCTGCAAGTTGTAATGTTGTAATGTTCTGAAACTGAAACATGTTCTCAGATGTTATTTTATACTTGAAAATGCTGAGAGATTTCATTTTTATACAGGTTTCCTCAAACCAAGAAAAGAATTCAGGTTTTCAGGATACAAGAATTAAAAACGTTTTAAAGCCTGAATTGCCACTGAAACCTCTGATCAACATGACCAGGCACAGACTACACAACCAAGACTTTATTCTCTTTCTTCTTTTTCAATATTCAAGTATATGTCAGATATGGTTCTTTTTACCATGAAAATCTCATTTTTCCAAAGTAATTTCCTTCTTTGTCATTATTATTTAACTAGGAACAAAATATATGTACTGAATGACCTTTAATGTGCCATGCAATCTCTCTAGTCATATAGTCCCCAGACAAGTGCAATAACTGTTTCCTTATTTATAGCCTCCAATTTCACTCAGTTTTGGTGTATTACATTCCCCATACACTTTTTTCCTCCCCCTGAACATAACATGAATTGGCCTAAAGCCTCACTTGCAGCTGAGCTGCAAATAGCATTATCTCTAAGGCTACTAATCAGATACTTATTGCAATAGCAGATGCATTTAATTTACTGCAGAAGCCATGTGATTAAAAAAGATTATATTTTTATGTTTAAAGTTTTCCTACTTTCTTTTTCAAGCAGGAGCAATGCTTTTTCTGACACAAGATTAAGGTAAAGTTACAGTGGCTTTCTTCCACTCTTGTCACCTCAACCTACTAAAGGTTTCCTGGTCTGACTGCATAACTGGTTAGAAAAACAGATGTGTCCAAGTTTAGAAATACTGATCAAAAGATGTATATTTAGACATGCCATTTATTATGTTGAAGGTATACTTCCCCTCACCCCCCACCTCCAAGTATATTCAATAACATGTCTTCTCAGAAATAGAAGAACATGAGAAACAGAATGAAGCATTGGTAGAACCATTTTTATTAAGAGGAACAAACTGGGGTGGTTTGTGGGCTTGTGGTTTTTAGGTTTGGGGGTTTTTTTGGGGGGGGGGGGGTGTCTGGTTTTGGTTGTTTGGGGTTTTTATTTGCTGGGTTTTTTAAAGTACCTTAAGATACATTATATTACCAGGGGAAAAGACTAAGCCAGAGCAAAACCCTTCCCTACCCCTACCTCTAGCCATGGTAGCTCTCTTCTGCAGGAATCTGCAGCAGCAAATGTCTGTCTAGGATGAGATACTACTGACCTCATGTCTGTGAAACAGAGGAGAGGGATACCCTACTCCAGGCAAAAGCCATCCCCAGAAATGTGGGAGCCTGCTGCTTAAAGGGCTGATTCACAGAAGTTAAAGCCTCTGTGGGTTTTGCCTGCTGGTCAGTTTTCCTTATGGAATCAGCCAGCCATTTTACTTTAGCTCATTACACGAGGGAAAAGTCCTCTGAAAACTTAATTCAAGCTCTTTCCATGGAAGGCTGAGATTAAGATCCCCCAAGCAGTTGGTAAATTAAGGCTATTTAGATTGATTGTTAGTGATCATTGTGATAAGTAAACATGTTGATTTAAAATGTGCTTGATAAAGCTCAATAAGATAAATAGTTGGATGTCAGAAATGAAAATTAAATTATCCAATTTTGAAGCTATTTTCTTTTGCTGTGGTTCTGGTAAAAGTAAGTTGAATTGCACGAGATAAATTAAAAATGAGAAAAGCATAATTAGATATAATTAAGATCTCATTATCTTAGCAAGGCATTCTGAATTGTAACATAAAAAAATCTTTTCAGAATGGTGTAACACAAAGGGTAGGATCAACAGATACTCCTGGAGTGTCTGTTAAAACATTCCTGGAGAAATATTTTAAAAGTATCTCCAAAACACTACCAATTGATATCAAACAGCTAAAATGATCAGTTTCAGTAATGTTACCATTTTTCACTTGTTCTAGTGTACTTTCCATGAAAGGTTCTCAAAGTATTTTACAAACACTTATTTAATTTTTGAAGTAGTTCTTGTACCTTCACCATGTTGGTTTCCAATTAGCACTGTTGACCGCCAGAGAACAATTGCTAAAAAGAAACTCCTGTACTCTAAGGCTTGCACTCAAAAGACAAGCACATGGGGATGGGGATGACTACAAACTCAGCTTGGCCTCATACTTTTATGCCACAATAATTTTCTTCAGACCACAAATTTCCTCTTAGAGTTAGAGCATCCAATTAATTTTTTCATTTCCTAAAATCATTTAAAAAAACATAGTTTCCAGAATTAATCAAAGCCTGATACAGAGACAAGGCTGACACCCTCTTTCAGGTATCTCCTCTGGCACATAGTTAAACCCTTTTATTAGGCTAAGATTCTAATCTACACTAATAGTTATTTTTTTTAAAAAATAACAATTCATGGTAAACACAGTTTTGATTAATATGTTTCAGTATTATCTACCAATATGTAATATTGAAGCAGGGACTCGTAACGAATCTGTCCTTAGTCCCATCCAGTAAACAGCCTTTGAGAAAAACCCTGAACTTCCACAGGTAAAGATTTGCCTTCAGTTCCATTTAAGGGCCAGCTCCCCTTCTAGAAACAGGCTTTAATTGTTAAAAGTTTTGATATTTGCATCCGATATATCTGCAAGACTTCTAAGCCTCCTTCAAGGCTGGGTTCACTGATCATAAAAAAAAAACCCCACACCTACACGTGTTGCCTTATGTGCAGTCAAAAGCTGTTTTCAGAAGAATGCAGAACCCTGTGCACACAGATAGGCCTGTCAGCTTCCTACAGGATTAGACAATTTAGCACACTGCCAAGTGACATGGTAACAACAGGTCCCTAACCTTTCTTGCAAGGTTTCTTCTACCCTCTCTGTTAGTAGGCAAGGGGTAATCTAGCAATGTGCTGTGCTCCCTGCTGTTTCTCAGACTCTTCATGAAAATGAAGATATAATACCTTGAACTGATTTTTTCTTTGTTTGTTTTCACTGTCTCCCCTAAAGATCACTGAATATTTCTCAGAAAACTACAGAGCAGCTACAGTGTGCTAGTAGAAAATAATGATGGCAGCTATAAGAGTTTCATGGAAACCTACACAAGAAAAGCAAAGTCCCAATGGGGTGTGTGGGAGATTGTGACTTGGACAAGCATGGTCTGCAATATTCTGCTTCTACAAAAGAAATGTGCCAGCAAAATTTTATGCAGTTGACCTCAAACTATTGTTTATTCTACCTGTGAAGTTGCTATAACCTCTGTTTATCCTCTTCACAAAAGGGAAAGAAAAAATTTGCCAGAAGGCAGCACATTAATTATTATTTCTCTTCCACTTCTCTGCACTGCTAGTTATACACTGAAATTGATAGCACTTCAGTAAAATCCACCACAATAAACATATGCTGCATTAACATATCAGTCTGATACACCGGTATCACCAGACAAAGACATCCTGTTCCTCATCTACATTCTGTTCCTCATTTATTTATAAATTAAGTTATTCTCACTAGTAATTAAATGGGACATACACATATTGTCCTGTACAATATAATTAGATATTATTTTATTTTATTTTTTGCTTCCCCACAGAGCTGTAGCTAGATGCACAAATCATCGAGAAATCTAATTTCAGCCATTCCTGTGGAAAATTACTTCTTTGGATTTATCTCATTCTTTCTCAATATACAGAGAGTTTTTTTGCCTATTTCAAACTGGAATTAGGAGAAAAGATATTAAGGACTGAGTTTTAAAAAAAAAAAAAATTCAAAAGGAAAAAGAAATATTCATATCATTACAGGAAAAAACATAAATTTAATTTACTTGAAGACCAGAATCTGTCAGAAATTTTCTGCTGACACCATTTACTTTGGCAAATACTAACTGAGAAGGAAAAAAACCTTGCCACCATGCAAGAACTTCAATGAAACCCTCCTTAGAAACAGGTTTTTTCCTCAGGGAGAACATTCTGGTCAAGATCAGGGAAGGAAATTCTTAAACAGTTCCACATGGGAATGTGAGTTTCATCACATCTCAGGTGAGGGATATAATCACATGGCCAGTAGTAATCCTTTAAAGGGAATTCCTCAAGCATTACTAGTAGAATAGATCTACTATTTATTAAATAATCAATGGGTTAAGAAGGGAATCATCCCAAAAAAACAGTTGTAGTAATGATCAGCATGATCATGTGGATGACATGTTTACGTTGTGGGTCCACACAAATAGAGCAGCTTCAGATGGAAACACTGAGAGAAAGCATTTAAAGAATGTCAATAACTTGGTATTAAAGCCACTTGTCAGAGATTTGAAAGGCTCTGTGGAGCCTTTGGCATGACTGTGCAAAATGAGATTTTAAGTCATTTCTCCATCATCTCAAAAAGATATCACAGTGGCTAGTTACCATCTGGCCTAAAGGTGCTCCTAAAAAACTTCACAGATATTGACTTGTCTTAAGACAGTGTGAAAACCAAAGAAAGGTGAATCTCAAAAATCTTCAATTGTCTTTGCAGGAGAGGACTTAACCTTTAGCATGTTTTGCACTACTATTTCAATGGAAAAATGTCATTCTCAATTACTATAGTGAAAAAAGATAAATAAATTATTAATTAGGTAAGGTTTAGTTTCACGTGGATAGGATAAGCTATGTGCATCTCTCTTTTTATATACTTATAATTACTGTAAGACCAAAATGCTTCTATTCAACGATAGTACTGCATTTAATGTTTTGTTGTAACTGAAATGCTCTAGTGAGTACCAAAGTGATATTGAATAAAGTAGAAAAAGATTTAGTACTCCAATCTGAGAAACAAATATTTGCTTTTACAAGCAAAATATTGATTGTTTAAGCCAATAAATGATCCATCATTCAATTGTAATCACTAAATAATCTCATTTGGGGATTGTTTTTTTTAAAAAAATTTTTCTTGCAAAACATTCTTAATAAGATTTTTTTTTTAACTAGAATTTCAACATTACTCCCTATAGAAAGCTTAAAGGATTTGTAATTTAGGTTCCTATCTAGAAAGGTGTTAAGGTACACACTTAATAAATAGAGGTGCTTTCCTGAACTGGTGCACTGGATTATGTTAAAACATCATTCAATATTTTGCCTTCTCCCTCATTTCTGTGGAGAAAGCTTGTCTTAAAGAAATCTTATATTAACTCTGCAATATTTTTGCTGAACTGAGAAAGAGTTTACTGATGAAAGAAAATGTTGACTGAGAAATGGTGATGATTTTTGGCAAGGCGTTAAGGCTCATCTTGTGCAGGATTGCTGCTAAATGTCATTGAGCTGGTTGCCTCCACTGGAAAGTGAACAGTTTTAGAACTCTTCTGACTGAGGGATAAGTCACTTACACATGCACAAACTGTGTTCCTAGGTCTATTTCAGAAGTTTTTTTCAAGTAAATTATTTGAACACAGTTCTCAGCTTGTCTACTGTTGTGTCCATTGAGAAGATTTTTTGGCTATGGTATTCCCCACAATGCACAGAAAGATTTGGTAATGTTGTAAGGTCTGTGACTTAGGATATTGTATATATTCTTCTGCAGAACCTCAAAGGCTCAGTCTACATAAGTTACAGGAGTAATTGCAGGATCGAAACAGAGAAGCATGACAAGCTGGTATGGAAGTCTGAAAAAGGAAAAAATTTGTTTTTCTAAAAATAAATAATCATACAGCAGAATTCAGGAGACTTTCAGAGATTTCACTAGATCCTATTTTAGATGCAAATGACATGAGAGTTTGAGATCTGCAATGGATGTTTATTAGAGAAAGATGATTTTGACAAGAAGTCATATTCAGGGCATATGCGTAAGCAAAGTATCATCTACTTTGATTTAAAATAGCAATGGTGCAATGGTTTTTTTTTGGGGGGGGAAGAGAAGTGGTGTATGCCTTCTTTTTTTTCCTGTAAATGGGTGTCCCCATTCTGTCAAGTTTGGCCTACGTAATTCTACTGGATTCAAATTACATGTAGGTTAACAGTGAAATGATATTTACTGCTGTTGTAAGAATTTGGGAGGGTAAGGAAAAAAAGCGGGGGGGAGGAAGGGAGGGAGGAAAATTTCAGCTCATTACAGTGATAGAACTACAAAATATTTGCCCTTTTTAAAATTATGTCATCACTTTTACTGAAGGCATTGATCACTATTTATGTGCCCCTGTGTGGTCATGCAGCACCTCGCCCCGGGCCACATTGCAATGTCAGGACCAGCCAACATTGCATTCTTCTGCAGTGAGTTGGGACAAACTGGTACTTTCTTATCCTGGCTACGGTACAGTGAGTTGGATGATTAGGCACTGCCTAACTGTACTTGAAACTCCTGTTGCCTGGAACTGTACCTGAAATTCCTGCTGCCTAGATCATGGCCCACCTTGGAGGGTGCCAGAATTACCTGACAAGAATTATGGCCAGAATGGCAGTACATTAACCAAAGATAATCATCTCGTGATCCTATAAATAGTGATCCTAAGTGAGACCCTTAATGCTCCCCAGGATCACAGCAGGCTGTGACCCAGTATCTCCCCCTGAGCTAGGACACCTCTCAGGGTAGATTTTGCAAGGATTTTAAGTAGTAGATGTCATGAGGATTTTAAGTAGTAGATTTCACAAGGATTTTAAAGACTAGTTTCACAAGGACTTTTAGGGTAGTTTCATGAGGATTTCCAAGATCGTCTGCTGACAAATGCTGACAAAGAATACTACTGAGTAATTCACTACAATTGATTTCACAAGGTTTTTAAAGATCTTTTGGTATCAATAATTTACTGTAATTGGCCAAGAGAGAGAATCTTGATTATAGGTTAACCCCTATATATACGTGTGCACATTTGTGTGTATGTGCGATTTGATTTAGGAAAATTTGTAGTGCTGATAGCAGACTTTATTAAATCACTCTGATAATTGGCTGATGATTAAGTATTGTTAAAAATCATATAAACTAATCTTGTGATTTACCATAATAGTGTTAATAAATCTTAAATTACTGCTACCTCAAAGTTATATAGGATCCATAATCACTCATTCCCAAATTGGTATATTAATTTAACAGGATATTTTCCTTACCCTTGCATTAATTCCATTAGACATAAACCGTTGACCAAGTCTGGGACTAAGATTGGACCTAGCCACACCTAAACTCCATCAGGAGTTTAGAAAGGAAGGGGGTCTTCTCTGAACTTTGTGACTCAATGGGAGCATCTCTCTGACCTTTTTCTATCTCCAGTCACTGTGTAAATCATTCTAAATCGATTCCAACTCAATTTTCCTTTGTATGTTTCTTCCATGGAGTAAGTAATAGGGTGAACCTAGCCATTGAACCTTGTAAAGTCACAGTTTTTACAAATTCACATAAAAATCACCTTTTGCTAATACTTTTGACAGTGATTCGTTAAGTGATCTTAACCATTCCATTTGCAACACCCTGCTAATATCAAAGAACAATGGCATTTCAGTAACACTTCTGCTTTTCACCAATAGCATGAATTTACAAAGCCCAATAAAAAGATGGACACTTTTCCTCATAGAATGTGTTTAGATTTTAGATAAAGCAGCTGGCAAAGACATACAAGATAGTTTGATTTCTAGTGTTCACCTCCTAAATAATCATTTAGGAACCTAAGTATGCAACTATAATTCTCAAGGTATGGAAATCAAGCAGTTCTTACAAATGTCAGTTGTTGGCACTTTCGAAAATTGTGATTGTCTATGTAAGAGTGCAATAGCATGTACCCAAGTACTCAGAAACCCTAAACTAGTGTTTCTCATACTGAGGTCCATGACCATCCTTTCCTCATTTCAGAAATTGAGCTGCTACTGATTCAGTTCACAAAATTTGAGAGAGAGATTGAACTTTCACAAAGGTTAGGAAAAATTTTATGCAGTAGGAATATCTTGTGTCCCTTACATATCCTTAGCAAAAAGTATTTTAAATCAAATCTGGCTGAATGTTTATGTCAAAGCCCATTTGCACCTGCTACACAACAAGAAAGGACATTCAGAAAAACCTTTTTCAACCTGTGAAGCACCATTCACTAGATTCAATAGTGTTAAAAATAAACATGAATTAAGAAGATACTGTCTGATGTTTCTGTGTTTCCATAGTTACCTTTTTTTTTTTTTTTAACCAATGATACAACCACGTAAAAAGACATAACAACTATCAGGGAAAGAAGTAGTTCATCTGATAGCACCTTTTCCTGTTATTAGTCACACCTGCTAAAGGCAGTAATAGCCACATATTCAGCTCTTTACAAGAACTTCCAAAATAACCATCAATTGGGAGCAACTCTTTTCACAGGCAATCCCTGCCTTTTCTTGTGCTATGTGTGGCAAGTTACAGTGGGCAACATGCAGGCCCAGAAAAGAAGTGTGAATCCTGCACATTTCTCATTTCTGCTGTTTCTTAGAACCATTCTTATTTTGAGACTTAGGGTCGTTTAGGGTACTAAAATTCCCACCCCTTGCTCTTCTATCCCCTCTAAAGAGATATCTTCTATCATTGCCTTGTGTGCAAAGATTTTGTCCCCCCTTGCCCTTACTGTTGCAAGCATACTGCCTCCTGGTTGGGTATATGAATTGGTAACCTAGGAGAGCAAAAAGACAGCTTTCTGAATGTCCTCTTTTTCTTTTTTTTTTTGCCTACAGGGTTGTGTCATTTCTTCTACACAGCAAATTCAGAGACTTTTGTTTAAACCCAGTAGCAAGGCAGGGGGTCACTGACAAGGTCAGACAGAGAATACAGAAGCAGTTGAGCCTTTCTACCGGTCACCAACTTTCAGCCTGTATTTCAGATGTGGTGGCCAGGTGAGCAAGCAGTCTCTACTCCTTCCAGACCCTGCGTAAACTTCACCGACTAGTGGTTTAAGACAGACTATTCCACTTCACCTAAGTAGAGAAGCAATGACACAGACCACAGCTCAGTAACTTTGTAAAGGACCATTTCCCAGATATTTGGGAGGCAAGGTTCAACAGCTTAGCTTTAGTTGTTAGCCTAAAGCTGTACTGATAATTTCTGTATTATGGATAGCCTTTCTGTAACAACAAACAACACTGTTTGTTTCTGCAGTGGAATAAAGCAGCCAAAGAGGGCCACCAAAAAAATCTCATCTGCTGTGTCAGCTTGGATTTGTCACCCTCCAGCTGAAACATGTCTGACAGTACAAAACTGGGCATGACAAGGGCAAGAGATGTTCAAGAGATGCTGAATTGTAGACCTTGACACTGAGCATGCAAAATGATGCTTCCCTTCATTGTGCAATGATCTTTCACTTCTTGACATAGTAATACAATATGGTGGTCGTGTACTTAGTTCCTATAATATTTACTTCAAAATCAGGAATAGCTAATTTTAATTTTTTTTATTTCTTTTTGAGATTTTAAATCTGTGGCAATAAAATACCTTTAACTATTATTTTTAGATAAATAAATAAATAATTTATAATCTGCATATTATCTCCACTCTCTTGTTCTCCCTTTCCAACCCAAAGTGAAGATCCAAGTGATGATAAAATTCAAGATTACAGTAGAGGACTGCTAGACCTTGGTGATCATGTAACCCAATGGATGTCCCCACAGACAAAGACTTGGCTATTTTGTAGAGCAAACCAGTATTTTTGGCTCTCACATTTTTGTCTTTAATTTTGAAAGATATTTTTTCCAAAGAAAAAGCAACAAAGCAAGGGGGTAGATGTTACAAAAAAGAAATCAGTGCTGTATTTTGAAATTTTGAAGGAGAAAAGTTCCAGGTTCTAAATAGAAGGAGAGGAGTAATCCAGAAAAAAAAAAAAACAAACCACAATAACAATAAAACCCAAACCACAAAAGGCTTTGGTACATGCCTGAAGAACAGCAAGGAAAACCTGAAGCATGGAAAGTATGTGTGCTCATTTTACCCTGCGCATACCCATAAATATGGTGCTTTGTTTGGAATCTTACAAAGCTCATGTGTACCTGCTAAGCTTTATCCCTGGTCCTAAAAATAGGGAGCCACTGAGCTCTGCTTCTGTAGTAATAGTTTAAACAGGGTGTCAGCGTGCCTCAGAAAACTGTAAGTGCTAGAACCTGCTTAAAATCAGGGAAACTTCAGAGCGCACAGCTTAAGGTATTGTAATCAGCTCCAGCTGAGTGTCCTATTCAGGTGCCTTTATAGCACCATAGTACAGAGTAACAGCATCAGTTTATACTGCTTATATCCCTGTATTCCTGCAGTAGCTTGTACCCTTCACTACCACTCTCAACACTATGAATCCTACACTACTAGGATACATTTCACTGCATTTCATGTGCAGAATTTTTGTTACAGATGCAGTGGGAGATACAAAACAAAACAAGACACTTACAAAGTTAGGACAGATAGTGGACAAAATATTTTTTCTAAACTGAGAAAAACACTGTAGAGAAATAATTTAGATGCAAGAGATAGGACTTCTATTGTCATTTTTTCAGAATGTAATATGACAGCAAAAATAAAACCAAATTCAGAGATAGCACAAGTTCCACTGGAATGTAACTAATTAACTAATTAGCTTACCATGAATTATTCACCATAATTTAGACAAATACTGTGAAAAAAACTAAAGTAAAAACTCTGCATATATCACACAAGGATGCTTTACTGTGCCATTTCCTACTCTGTACTTAGAAAAGGCAACTGGACACCATATTACCATGAAATTATCTGACACAAGAACTTTTGATTCTTTTAGTTGCAGCTGCTTGCAAGCACTGCAAAGCAGGCATATTCTTACTGAGTTTTGCAACAGAGAAATGGTTATTCTAATTGCATGCTCATATATGTTAAAAATTTCCTTTCTGCTTTTCCATGCATCTCATTCCCAACTATAGCCATATCACAGAATCAGGCTGAAAGGGATTAGATGATGTTGTCAATCACTTGGTCTGCTAACAGGGTGACAGCAGCTACAAATCTAAGCCACTTCTTAATGTTCCTTAACAGAAACAAAAGTTATGTGCATCAAGTCAGTAAAAGATTCTACCTCTCTGCAAATCAATCAACATGGCTGGCCATTGCACAAAAGCTTCAAAGATTATTGAATTATTAAGTACTATTATTATGCTTCTCAGCTAATGCATGGGTTAACCTGGTGGGTGAGAGTGTGCTATGAACAGAATCAAAAAATTACCCCCTAAAAACCATGGCAGTTTCTTTTCCAAATTAGCCGCTGTTAGGCCAACAGTTCTGTTGTTAGTAAAGCTCTGGGAACACCCTCCTGTTCTGACACTCAACCTATTCGATTCAACCAATAGCCCTCTACACAGTTCCTGTTTGTCACCCTCAGTATCAAAGGAAACTGTAATTTTGTGCTTCATTTGTAAAGTAGGTTATGGCTGATCATATGCTGGTTTTTTTGGATGAAACTCCCATCTCACATCTAGGCAAAAAAAGCAATTCTTAGAAAATTTGGCCAGTAAAGTTCCGGGTAAGGTGTAAATGCTAAACATAATAAGGCATACCATGACAGAAATGAAGCAATACAGTATTTGAAAATAGATGGCAATGAAAGAGAATTGCTGAAAACTGTCCATGTTGCTTTTATTTTAATTTAAGCATATTGTGCTTGGCTCCATATATACATAATTGCTGAATGAAAAGAAGTCTGGTGGGAGAGTTTATATTTATGTATGCTTCAAAGATTGTCATGTTTAAAAGAAAAATATGAGTTATAATACTCCATCTATAAATAGCTGATGAAGTTCAGCAGTTCCATGTTCCAGATTTATCATTTATTCATGAAGATACATCTCAAAATCACATATACACACCACAATACCCCTCTCAAATAAGTAAATGAAAACACAAGACAAAATATGAAAATACAGCAGTGCTATCCCATGCTCTACTGCATTTTTCATAGAAGTGAGACTATTGGTGAGCATTTCTTCATGGTTATTGCTGATATGCCATTGCACAGATGTATAAGTCAAGAAGCCATTTAGTCACATCAGCAGACAGCAGTGTTAGCAGTAATCAAGCTTGCCTTTGCACTGGACTTCCATAACATCAGTACAGTGCCATATTAAAGGCTTCCAGATGGGAAATGGTTCATGTCCTAGTGGAAAGCCAGCAAACATGGCACATATCTGCGAATCTGAGAAGGCAAATATTCCGTATTTATATTCTCCCTGTAGGGAAGAATATGTCAAACCGTCTTTCACTGATGCTTTCAACATAGAGGAGTTCTGATAATAGCTAAACTCAAAGGACTTTTTTTTTTTTTCTTACACTTAGGCAATTACAAAAGTTTTTAGAATTCTTATTCTCAAAGCGCATATGTTATGCTATGAACCGTTAACTGCTAAACATCAAATCTTAAAGGATACATAGTCTAATACTTACTAGGAAGATGAAGCAGCAGTGGAAGAGAAGGCAGGACAATCAAGATAATAATTAATAACTTAAATTTTTGAAGGCAAAGTCCATAAAGCATGGAGTGGTAGAAATAATCTGTAGTGGCAATGGGGAGCCTCCATTCAGAAAACTCCCACTATGTTGTTCTGTAGCATCCAGATAAAGCTGATCTCTCTCTTTGAAGGATTCCAGGTCTAGGTATATATATCCAGATCATGTCTGCCTAAACAAATATTGATTTTGTGCTGTACATTAAAAGTCACTCAGAGCAGAGACTCTGCAAAGAACAGTGCATTCATAGTCCCTGGCAAGCTGCAGTGTAGAATAATTACACTCTTTTTCTTAGCACAACAATTATCTCTTTTTTCACCATATGTGACTGCTTGGGAGCATTTGTCAGCCTGTTACTGAATAAGTACTTCTAATCAAGGAATCACAAATGAGTTTGTGCCAACAGCTTCACCATGCTTCTTTCTACTAGGATGCAAAGAATGTGTTTTATAATCAAATTATCATGCAGACTTCCCTGGGCAAGTAGAAGGAATGGCATTTTACCCACCCCTTTGTAGAAGCAGCAAGGATTGGCATAACTGCATCGGCGAAGTAAGGGCCCTGGCAAAGTTACAATGTGAAGTGACTGGAAAGGTGGATAAACAGTGTTACAGGGTAGCTGAATTGGATTTGGTCACAAAAAGTAGTGGGAAGCAGGAGAGGGAAGGTTTAGGAAACAGGAGTAAAATTAGGCCAGAAGGTTTGGTAGCATTCAGGTCTCCATTAATTCTACCTTCATTAAACGAAGACATAACACCCAAACACATGAAACTTCTTACCTGTTGGGGATATAAACAACAGAAAATATGGGCTTCTCTTCAACTAGCATAACAAAGCAAACAGAAAATACCAGAACAGAGTGGGTATAGTTCTACTCTTTCATATTTACAAAATATTAGCAATATTCTGTTTTTTCATTGGATCAGTCAGTATGTATCCAAAGAAGTAATGAACAATGATATTATAGTATGTTATTTAGTTAGCATATTCCTTTACAAAAATTGAGAGGTATACTTCCACATGGATGCTGTTGAAATGTCAATTGGTTCTAATTACATAACACTGATGATTAAAATTTTATTTTCTCTCTTTTATTTAAATAGTCATTCTACAGCTTTTACCAACATCTTTCTGGCTTCTTAAAGAAAAAATTAAATGTATTTTACAAAGTAGTTGTCTGCAAGTGCTACAGACAAAGAAAAAAGAAAAGAAAAAGAAAAATATTTACATTAAAAATGTTGATTTCTTTACAATATTCACTGTTGAATATCATTCTATTGATAAGTAACTGTTGGATTCAGTGAAAACATCATATAATCCACTTGTTGCTTTTGTTAAGAAAAGGATTTGAAATGTTTTGAGGTTTTAAAGTCACTATTTCAATGGCTGAATTGTCTAACCTTTTAATGTAATTTTGTGAAAGAAACATGAACCTCCTGGTGAGTTATACTAAATGAAAATGCCAACTGAAAAGTCACTGAAGCCAAAATCTGTCTTACTTTCTTTTTACTGAAGCTAGTATGCTATAAAGGCTGTGATGTAAAATTACATAAAATAGGAAAGGAAGGAAAAGAAAAATAAAGGAAAACAAGTACACTATTTTTCAAATATGGCTAAAGGCAACCCATCTAGACATGAAATCCAAAATGAGGAACCTTTTGTTGATTTACTGAATTTGCAAATCTGTCAGGTTTAAGCTTCCTAAAACTCCCTAAATAAAATAGTGTCCAATTGTGCTACCTGGAAAGGCATGGCAGCTTTTAAAAATTAAACTGTCACTTTGATTTTGTTCAGTTTCTCCCTGAATGACTGAATAGTCAAATTCTAACCTCACTGTTTGGGGAGGGGGGAGGGGATAAATATCCATTTGTAGCAGCTGCTACATTTCATTGCAATATTTAGCCAAGCAGTTTTTCCAGGATAAGATGGGTATTTTTAGAAATTATTTAACATAAAAATGGATGCCATTCATTCTGTGAATCAGTTCAAGCTCTATTTTGATAATTTATTAAAAAATACTTTTACATGTATATTTTTTAAAAAAAGTAATTTAAAATGGTAACAGTAAAATCACCACCTTCTATTCACTCTCCACTTCATCAATTAAGGATTACAACGTTTAAAAAAAAAAAAAAAAAATCTTTAGCCAGAATAGAATATGATCTTCAGTGGAATGAACATTCACAGGGTCAGCACTCACAGGGTCCCAAAGCCATCATAACTTCAAGAATCACACCAGGACTACATGAAAGGGCAGTGGCAACAAAGACTTAGCAGGTGCAAAGAAGTGCCTACACAATGGAAAGCACCAAAGCAAACCAGAGAAGATTAAGCAAAAGGTCAATCCTCCAGCAAACTCATCTTCGGAAGAACACTGAGCAACATGAATTGTTCCCAAGAGGTTCAACAATGGATGATAGAAAATGTACCTGCTCAGCTTATATGAACACACTAAACTGTCTAAATCAGAGTATACCCTGACTGCCAGGAATTACTTTGACTTTTCTTATGAAACTCTTAATAGAGTTTCAGAGCTCAAAACCCCTTGAGCTTTTGAGGGTTTCCACTGTGTAGTCAGTGAACACTACATGATTATCGTGTTACAGACAGGTTTTTCACGGGGTCAAGCAGACCTTCCCACGTTCAGTTCACACAGGTTAGGCGATTCTCAGCTGGCAGAGCTGTGCTAACTTTTAATTCCTGTTTTTCCTCCTTGAGTGACTGCTATACTCAAAAGTCTTTCTTTCCTTTGGATTCCCTGGCTACTTTGTACACCACCAGGCCATCCTAGCTGTCCCTGGATTTATTAATGAAAATTAGTATGACAAAAAGTGATGTGACAAAGTTGTAGCTCCTACCCTGCCTTACGGTGTAATCAATCAGGGTGGGAAATGGGGTGCAGGTGCTCCTTCTTCCACCTTCAGCAGCAGTCTTGGGAATCCTTCTCTACTTTATTATATAGTAAGCAGATGAAATTATGGAAGGATACAAATCTCCTCAAATAGATTCAAGGAGACAGCAGTTTCATTTCTCCCCTGGCACTAGGAAGAACAGCAAGTTACTATATTGTTTCTTTTCTGACTTCTCAGGAAGATAAAAATGCCTGGTCCCATAACTGCGACAACTCAAGGAAAAAAAACATCCTCAGTCTGTATATTTACAGTACAACTAAAATGGGTACAGATGTTTCAAAGACGCTTAACAAAATAGGGTGGATAGGTGAAGATCTGTGGCTGGCCAGTGAAAATTTGAGAATAGCCCCAACAAATACTCAAAAAACTTCAGTGGAATTGATGCTGTGCTTTTTGCATACATCGCTGTTTTCCACTGCCATTTACACCTATAATGTGAAAGGGCAAGTCATAATTACCAAACAAAGTCTTTTCCATGCTTTTGGTCCCAGCTCTATTCCACTAAAGACAGAAGAGGGAGAACCCCACAGACTGGACCTTTTGGGTAAGGTGGTCCCTGGGTCCTTAACACAAAAAACCCACACTGCCTTCCTTAAGGGTCCGCAAAGTACATTTGAAAAGTAGATATTCTTGAGAAATTGCACAAGGATAGATACAAAAGTGAGGTTGGAAAGCAAAGGTGTACCAGGAAGACTGAGGAGGTAAGGAAAGATACGCTTTTCAATCTGTAGCTAGCCCTTCAATAAATTTCAAGGGCCTGGGCCATTCTTCACATGTAACCAAACCACATGTTCCCGTACTCTTAGCTCTTGATTATAAATACAACTTTCACACTTTCTTAATGTCGAGTAGCTATTGCTTTAGGCAAAGAAGCACTTAACAGCCTTCTTGAGCATGTCAAATTTAGGGTAAGGGGAAAAAAATAATCTAAATTTTTTTTTAAATTTCCAGCCCTGTTTAGAGCAAACATCAGTTGTCTCATCAGCTGCTATTATGAGGAAGAATGTACTCCAAGTGCACAGATGTGGATTGTGGAAAAAAATTAGGTCTAAAAGATTTTTTTTTCTTCTTTTCATAAAAAGAACTAAAAGGAACAAGACTGAATTATGCATTGATTTTAATAATGAACAATATTGGATGACATTTTTCACTTGACAAAGTGGAATTTCTTCACAACTGTTATTACTTTAGCCTGTGGTTTTTAAAAAGCATTAACCCACTGGTAACTTCTATGTCTTCAAGCTGCATTAAAGTGCCAGGGAACATAAAGATGACTTGATTTAACATGCAGCATTGCCATCTCCTTCTCTGTCTGAGGAATTTAAAAATACTGAAATTCTCCAAAGTATATTCTGTAGATAATTTGGTTTGCTATCTTTGTTTTCACTTGAACTCTATGGAGGAAAAGGAAATGCTATAGATAACCTTAAAACCTTACATATTTTAGCAGCTGGGTACCACAGACTAACAGGAATGTCTTTCTAAGCTAATCATTCTTCTCTGAACAAGCTCAAGCTACTGCTTTTATTCTGAGATAATAGCCGTCACTATTTTCTGCATATAGGAAACTAAAATATTTATAGCAGGTATCACAGATGTAAAAGACTTAGCCAAATCAGAAACTCTTGGAATAAGATAGATCAAGAAGCAAAACAGCTCCCAGTGAGGGCTTCAGCCATATTTTCCCCAGGGGAAGGGCTCTGGAAGCTGAGGCACGTGACAAAAGACCCTGTGGAGTTTTTGGAAGCGCACCAGGGACTGAGGAGGCCCACTCCTACTGAAAATACAAGGGCTGTCCATCCTTGCCAGCAAGGTGACCAGTCCAAAGGGGTGCTTCCCCGTTAGAAGACACCACTGTGCATAAGGAATGATCATTCTTTGTATTAGTTTTCCTTTTTTGTCTAGGAAGATTTGACCAATCCTTCACTCCTTTCTTACCTTCAGTGGGTTGATTGCTCAACTGTATCAGCTGTTCCAAAAGTAACAGAAACCCAAAGACTCTAGTTCATGAAAAACCCACAAGCTTGCCACTTCTTCCACTCTACCTGGATTTGTTTATCTCTGGGGCTCAAACAGTGGTTTTGTTCACATCGAAGCATATGGCATTTATCAGGGACAGCAAAGCTTACAGATACCAGTATTTTCCATGTGAAAGCTGCATAAAAGGTTTATATGTGAACAATGTTTGAAAGGGGTAACAAACTGATCAAAAGTCTGATGAGTATCACAGCGTAAAAGCAAAGCAACAGTGAGAAAGGGAAAATAAATAGTGGGAGCGGAAGTGGGAGGAGAAATTGAATGCAAGTACATCCCAACCTGAAGCTCCTAAATCTGCAAGCCTGCAATCTTATAAGAATGGGAAATGCAATTAATATTTGATTAGTATTGTTACAAAATAACCATAAATATTTTCATAAGAAAGAAGGATTTAAAAAAAAAGAAGTCTTTTCTCAATCCTATTCTTTGCCCAGAGTTGAAAGTATGCTGATACACATGAAAGGCAATTTTTTTTTTGTGTGAAGGGTAGACAACCTAAGAAAACAGTCTGCAAATAACAATAAAATGATATTCAATCATTCACCAATTCTAAGAAAATCTTGAAGCAAAAAAAATGTTAAAAGAAAAAATAACAAAAGCAAATATTGGAAACCATGTTATATAAACAGCTGAAGAGAGACTGAAATCCTAGTTGAGCTAACTGTCCCGTTAATAATAGGCTCAAAATACTAAGTGAGCTAACTGTCCCATACAAAACAGATCCTTCAATGTTACAGTCATCATTAGTAGAACTCTTCCATATAATTTTCAGCATTAGGAAGATTATTTTTCTTCATACTCCGCAGTTTTGGAGACAGAAATATGTAAATGGCTTTATTCAACTCTATGGATATTTGCAGTGATTTATTTATAAATAAATAGGCAAAAATAATAAAACTTCATCTGGTGTTCTGATAATGAGGGAATAATCAGGATGCATCTCTACTGGCCCAAGAAAATCGCTCAGTAACCAATGTTTCTGCTAATCAATGTTTGTTGCAATTTTCAGTCTGCACATTTGCTGTATGAAAGTCCTGTACTCTCCTTCATCTCTGCATAGGGATTGTACTGCTATAAGCATTTTACTCACTGCAGGTCAAAGACAAGACATTTCATGCAGTTCATATGCTATTAAAAAATCTCTACTTTTGGCTGAACTCTGGGCAAAAGGGACATTTCTCTTGTTTGATCTTCATTTCTGATCATCCTACAGAAATAACCCAGTACTCCTAAAACACTTAACCTCTTTTCTTAGATCTTAGCCTAAATTCTCTGGTGTCGTGGTTTAACCCCAGTCAGCAGCTAAACACCACACAGCTACTAGCACACTCTTCCCCCCTCCCAGTGGGATGGGGAAGAGAATTGAAAAAAAAAAAAAAAAAGTAGAATTCATGGGTTGAGATAAGAATGACTTAATAACTAAAGTAAAATAAAATACTAACAATAATAATGAAGAAATATTATAATAATAGTAATGAAAAGGAATATAACAAAAAAACAAAGTGAGAAAAGACCAGTGAAGTACAATGTAATTGCTCACCACCTGCTGAGCAATGCCCAAGCAACTATCTGCCCTTCATGGCCAACTCCCACCCAGTTTATATACTGAGCATGCCATTCTGTGGTATGGAATATCCCTTTGGCTAGTTTGGGTCAGCTGTCCTGGCCATGCTCCCTCCCAGCTACTTGTACACCTGCTTGCTGGCAGAGCATGGGAAACTGAAAAAATCCTTAACTTAAGGTAAGCACTACTTAGCAACAACTAAACCATCAGTGTCTTGTCAACATTATTCTCACACTAAATTCAAAACACACTGTACCAGCTGCTAAGAAGAAAATTAACTCTATCCCAGTCAAAACCAGGACAATCACCAACCCTTATTCAATACCATTTACGTCATGCCCAGATCCCACAGTTTCCAATACATTTCCAATCAGTCACCACCACTTTTCTTGTCTTTTACTATATACACACAGGTATCATTCCCAAAGTCTATGGGCCATCTCTATCAAATGTCTGCTGAGTTCATTCAGTCCATGACTTGGGCTCCATCTGTCATAACAGTCTGTCTGGGCAGGAGGGATGGTACAAAGCCAGCTCAGTCAGCAGAGCAGGATTGGCTTCGGTTCGGTGTGGTGCAGTGCAGCAGGCGGGTGACATTAGGTGCAGCAGGAGGATGGTGTGTAGCATTGGACTGCTGCATGCTGAAGTCCGTCCTGGTTTCATCACCATTGCACTTCACTCGGTTTTATCAAAGCTCATTCTTCATTAATCTAAGTGATTCTTACTGTAACACCTTTGATATAGCATATAACAATTATAGTGATGATGACGACATACAGTGGCAGGATTACATAGCAATCAGCATCATACAGTTTAATCTATTGGCTATTCTCACCTAAAATCAAATCCCCTTGAGGCATACATCGGACTTCCCCATCCTTCCACATCACCCACTAAGTGCACATAGGTCCTTGAGCAAAAGCAATCTCACAAATGAGTTTGCCTTTGCCTGAGGCAGAAGTAACCCAGACTGTTTTCCCTACAACATTTTTTATGTGCACTACAGGAGCTTATCTCCTTCTACAGTACATAAAAGTTCTGATTGGGCAGGTCCAACTCAATTGACAGATCCTCTAGTGTTGAGTAACCAGGTGGCTTTCACTAAACATGTATCCCAATTTTTGAAAGTTCCACCCCCCATTGCTCTCAATGTAGTCTTTCAACAGTCCATTGCATTGTTTGTTTTTCCCAGAGGCTAGTGCATGATAGGGGATATGATACACCCACTCAATGCCATGCTCTTTGGCCCAGGTGCCTATGAGGTTGTTTCAGAAATGAATCCCGTTGTCTGACTCGATTCTTTCTGGGGTGCTGTGTCACCATAAGACTCGCTTTTCAAGGTCCAGGATACTGTTCCAGGTGGTGGCATCGGGCACAGGATATGTTTCCAGCCATCCGGTGGTTGCTTCCACCATTGTAAGCACATGGGACTTGCCTTGGCAGGTTTGCGGGAGTGTGATATAGTCAGTCTGCCAGGCCTCCCCGTATTTATATTTTAGCCATCACCCGCCATACCACAGAGGCTTTAACCACTCAGCTTTCTTGATTGCAATGCAAGTTTCACATTCATGGATAACCTGTGTGATAGTGTCCATGGCCAAGTCCACTCCTCAATCGTGAGCCCTTCTATATGTTGCATCTCTTCCCTGATGACCTGAGGCGTCATGGGCCCACCGAGCCATAAATAATTCACTCTTATGTTGTCAATCCAGATCTACCTGAGCCACTTCAATCTTAGCAGCCTTGTCTACCTGTTGGTTGTTTTGACATACTTCAGTGGCCCAAATCTTAGATACATGACCATCTACATGACGTACTTTTACAACCAGATTCTCTAACTAGGATGCAATATCTTGCACAGTGCGGCAGCCCAAATGGGTTTACCTCTGCATTGCCAGTTACTCTGCTTCCATTGCTGCAACCAGCCCCACAGGGCATTTGCCACCATCCATGAGTCAGTATAAAGTATTGGCCATTTTTCTTGTTCAATAATATCTAAAGCCAGATGGATGGCTTTAACCTCTGCAAGCTGTCTTCATTCACCTTCTCCTTCAGCAGTTTCTGCAACTTGTTGTATAGGACTCCATACAGCTGCCTTCCACCTCTGATGCTTTCCCACAATGTGACAGGATCTGTCAGTGAATACAGCATATTGCCTCTCATTTTCTGGCAGAATATTATAGAGTGTGGCCTCTTCAGCACACACCACCTCTTACTCTGCCGATTTTCCAAAATCTTTGCCTTCTGCCTAGTCTGTGGTCACTTCTAAAATTCCTGGGCAACTGACGTTTACTGTGCGAGCCTGTTGTGTGATCAGTGTGACTCACTTGCTCCATGTGGCATCAGTTGCATGATGTGTAGAGGAGACCCTCCCTTTGAACATCCAGCCCAGCACTGGCAGTCGGGGTGCTAAGAGGAGCTGTGTCTCAGTACCAACCACTTCTGAGGCAGCTTGAACTCCTTCATATGCTGCCAATGTCTCTTTTTCAGTTGGAGTATAGCGAGCTTCGGATCCTCGATATCCTCGACTCCAGAACCCCAGGGGTCGGCCTCGGGTCTCCCCAGGTGCTTTCTGCCAGAGGCTCCAGGTAGGGCCATTCTCTCCAGCTGCAGTATAGAGCACATTTTTAACATCTTGTCCTGTCCGGACTAGTCCAAGGGCTACTGCATGAACAATCTCCTGTTTAATTTGTTCAAAGGCTTGTTGTTGCTAAGGGCCCCATTTAAAATCATTCTTCTTCCGAATCATTTGATAGAAAGGGCTTCCAATCAGACTGTAATATGGAATATGCATTCTCCAAAAACCCATAATGCCTAAGAAAGCTTGTGTTTCCTTTTTACTAAGTCTGTGGAGACGTAGCTGCTATTTTGTTGATCACATCCATTGGGGTGTAATGGCATCCATCTTGCCATTTTATTCCTAAAAACTGGATGTCCTGTGCAGGTCTCTTAACCTTACTTTGTTTTATGGCAAAACCGGCTTTCAGAAGAATTTGGATTATTTTCTTCCCTTTCTCAAAAAATTCTTCTGCTTTGTTGCCCCGTACAATGATGTCATCAATGTATTGCAAGCGTTCTGGAGATTCACCCTTTTCCAGTGGATTCTGGACTAGTCCATGGCAAATGGTGGGGCTATGTTTCCACCCCTAGGGCAGTCAATTCCAAGTGTACTGGACGCCCCTCCAAGCAATTTTCCTGGAAAAACCCTCATCTGTGGTTGTTTTTCCTTGCAATTCACATACCCATGCATCTAGGACCAAGGTAGGTTTTCCATCCCACTTCATCATATCTTCTCCGCATTCACACAGGTAAGACTACAGGGTACCCCGTGGTGTGTACCTTCTATCTCCTCTCCCTTGAGCAGAGAGACGCTTATTCCTAATAGGTGAGATATTGGTCCATACAGGTGGGAGGCAGAACTTATCCTTAAACTGGTGGAACTCTTTTCTTATTCAGGAAAAGCAGGAAATCATTCTTTGTTCTCCTGTTTTGCCTGAGTTTAGGCATAACTGATGAATGAATGCATTTTCTATGAATAGGATAGTTACCTCTGGTTTGACTACAGGACATAACTATATTCATAATTCTAAAGTGACAGATCATTAGGATTGCAGTCTACTCTAAGAAACCTTACTCGTGTCTCAGTTGTTCAAAAATATAAAACCAGGTATTCCTTCTAGTTGCCCTGCCATTCTTAGCTGTGCTGATTGCAAGCTTCCAAGAAAGAACCAGCAATTCTCTGGATTGTTTCATTAGTTTCATTACTAAGTTAGGTATTTCTATCTAATTCAACAAGACTTGTAACTTTTTCACCATCCTTTGAAAACCTCAAGAGCTACTAATGCTAAAAGAAGACACACACTCCCACCTTTTTTTTTTATTTTTTTGGTGGATTTGAGCTTTTAATTGCATTATAAAACCATCATCTGGTTTTCTCTTTTTCACAGTATAAGGTGTTTTTGTCAGCAAAGATTAACATTTCAGCATGGAAATATATCCTGTTCTATCACACAATTAGAAGTGAATTTTGTATGTGGGATTTATTGCTTAGTGGTCATTTTCTTCTTACAAACTACTGCCATATGCTGTGGCTTAGGATGTCATTATAAGTTCAAGCAGAAAAAGAATTTTCACACTCTAGCTATTGCAGTCCCTGTTACCATAGCTCAATTCCCATAACAATAGGGGCAAGAAGTCTTGTAAACATACTATTTTAAATATGCTTCATTCCAGAGTAGGATGCAACCACTGGGGTTTTGGGGTTTGGACTTTTTGGCAGGTTTTTCGGCTAATATCAGGAAAACCTATTATTTAATATTTTTCCATATTTCTTAAGTATTTCTTTTTCACACAGTCCTTTCCCAAGTAAAACACAATTAAGCCAATTACTGTTGACAAAAGCATTGCTCTCAACAATGTTAGACATCGCTTCTCTAAACAACACGCTTCTATAACTTTGCTTCTCTAGTTTTCAGGATCTTCTGTCTAACCAGAAGATGTTTACTTTTAAAAATGCACTACGTAATCATCTCTACTTATCACCTCAATGAGAATTTTGGGACCTTGGAGAAGTCATTGTAGCAAGAATACTTATTATGAAAACTCACTAAACATTTTGGAATATTTTTAATGTCCTAGTGAGAAATAGCATAGCCTTTACATGTTGTTTTTAGTCATTTGGTGGCAGTATTTGGAAAGCACATTCAAAGTTTTTCTGCCATGTGAAAAAATTATCCTTAACTTGGGCTTCGTCATTCACACTATAAAAAGCACTCTTGTTCTCCCCGGTAAAGCTGTGATTTATACCAGTAAATGAAAAAAAAAAAAAAAAAATTTGTTTTGTTGCCAGCAGTGTTAAGGACCAATAGCATTAAGCACAATCACTTTAAGTTCTGGTAGATTGCTTTAAAAAGGGTACATTGCTAAACCATAGCTAAAGGCCTTATTTAAATATTTTTTTCCCCCCTCTGAATCTGTAAGATAAGAATACATTCTTGAGAGGTTGCAACTCCCAATATTATGCTATTCCTGCTCCTGTTGCTTCTACAGATCCAGCATCAAGCTGTAGCTTGTCTTCCATTTCCCTGGGGGTCTCCTTCCTTCTCCCTGTTCTCCCCAGCCACCAAAGGCAAAGTGCTGTCATTCTGAAAGGTGCTTAACAACAGTTTTTAGCATTTTCAGGAGCATTTGTGTTTTTAATTTCTTTTTTCTGCAAACCATTTCAGAAATTTGCAGTAAACAGGGAACAAAACCAGTGTTACTTATACAAAAATATTTATGCATTCTTGACCTTTCCCCATATCAGATATACATATACACATTAGAATAATAAGCGTATATCAGTAAATGTTTGTATTTAAGTTTTAGCACTTTTTTATCTAGAGAAATAAGAAGTTGCTAGCAAAATAATTTATGAACTGCTATAATAAAAGCAGAATTTGGCAAACTCATATAAAATAATTTAAACTAGAGTTTGGATAGACTGAATTTATTCAAACTCACAAAATTCAAATTTAAATTTGTCCCAGTTTCTGCAAGTCTCACTGCGAAAAGTAAAATCAGTGGAGCTCTTCCAAGTTCAAGTTCATAGTTTTTCTGATTCTTGTGTAATGAAACATATCTATAAATTTATGGGAGCTATGAGAAAAATTCCAGTATAACCTACTATAATTTTACGAAGTCCCTGTAAAACAAACGAGAACTAGAAAGGCCAAAAATCATAGCACTTTAGCTTTACAAATAAACACACAAATCTTTAAACATTCATCCTAACAAAAAAAAAAAACTCAAAAAATTTTGAGTCTGAAACATACTGGCAAAGCTACTGCAGAGCAATAACATTAATCTTTTTTTCAGAACAGGGTTCTTTTAAAATAAAGAATCAGTTCAGCAGTACAATTCAACTACAGCATTCTAAGCTCAGAATATTTTATAATATCTTGTTATTTTACTGCAGAAGAAAAGCTTGAAAACAGTGGTACTTTCACAACCTAAATAGAATACTTCCAACCCCAGTTAAACTTGTTACTGCACATAACTATTACTCCAAATTTAAAAAAAGAAAATAAAAATTGAAACACAAGAAAAAGAATAGCTGCAAACAATTAATGTGTTGGTGAACAACCTCTGTCCTTCCCTTACCTTATACAGATGTCGAGAACCTGTAAAAAATGTTAAGTGATGATCATTACGGCTTCTCGATAAATCAGGCACTTGAGAACAGCTGCATTACTTTATGAAAAGCTCCATCATCATCTGAAGTACTATAAAATACCCACTGAACATTAAACTCCATTTTAATTTTCACCTGAGCACAACATTTTTGTTTTTTTTCCTTTTAGGCTGAGGACATCTTGGCTGTTATGTGGACTTTAGGATACCGAAGTTAGAGGGTGGGACACTTCAAAACAAGGCAAGTGAGGAACTAGAAGGGTCCAGGGGAATGGTGCCAAGCACAGATCACACTAGAAAATTTTCTTTGAGGTAGGAGCCAAGCCAGCCATGCAAAAAAACTTGATAAGCCAGGAATTACATCACACCATGGGTGCTATGTTTCGGGCAAATGAAAAACAAGAATGTGATCACAAACCAGGCCCAAGGAAGGAAGCTTCTAAGTAAAGAGCTGACAAGTCTGGTGCAGGACTGGGAACATACTCAGGAGTGGGAATCGGTGTCAAGCCAGCAGGAGGAAGAAGCACAAATGCAACAATGAACAAGTGGCGAGCTGAGCGGTCCACAGCAACACCTTTTTGACAAGAACAGTACAGCATTACCACTAAAAAGTGTGGCTAAAGTGGTGTTCAACAGCCTACACAGCTCTGACAAACAACTTTTAAAGCAGACTCAGGACAAGTATAATATAAAATGGTTTGTACATAAACCTCCCTTAATCACTGTGTTCTTCCAGAATATGGTCCTTTCCCCAGGTTGGCCATCTATCCAGCCACTTTCATTGTATTTGTGAACCCAGAAGACAAACTCTGTACCATCTTTTCTAGGTCCCTAGGAAAAGGGGTTTTGTCACCTCTGAGGCTGCTGTAACTCTTTCTCAGATGCTCTCGGTGAAAGGTGAGCTGCTTCAGGAGAAACTAGTATTTACCAAATCACATCAAAGTACCTGTGGATACCACAGCCTGATGTCTTGATAATCTGTAGTGACTCTCCTATATTTCAAATCCATTGTGAACAACTAAATATCTGTTCCTCAGAGATATTTATTTAGTATATCCCATTTACAGCTATGTTATGGAAAGTGGCACTACTAAATGTAAAATCCGCAGGATATTTCTATATTTAATTACTGTTTTCTAAACCTTTTCTGAGTGCACTTATGCAAATATCTCAATTCAGCAAAATACAGAGGCATGTGTTAACTACTGAAATCGCTAAAGCTGAGCTAGAATCCAGAGGTGGGCAGACTCTCACTACGAGATGAGAACACTCAATTTGCAGTAAGCACTTTGAAAGATCAGTTTTTCTTAGTTATGAAAATTTTGTGGTTTTGTTGCTTTCTTTTATTGGAGAAGAAAGGGAAATTGAATACTATTGTAGGAAAGAGTGTAAGGGCAGTCTGCCCTTCCAAAGGGGTTTCTTCCTTTAAATCTATTTGTTTTCCCAAAGCTGCAATATCTTATCTCAAAGTCTGAAGATGATAGCAGTTTACCATTACTTTGCTTTTCAGGGGCAACATAGCTCTTCCAATTAAAAAAATGGTCTCAAACATGTTATAGGTTTATTTTTATAACCTAAATTAAAACAGAAATAAACACAAAGTAACTTTTCATGAAGTCCATTAAAGTTGTAATCAAAATGACAAAAAGACTAAAATTAATACTACAGATACAGTTGGAAGTCAACTTCTGTTTTGCAATCTAAAAATAGAGCATCATCAATCAAAAATTAAAATTTCTGGCTATGCTTTGCTGGTGTATATATTTTTTCCTTCAAATCCCGTTTCTCCCATTTCCTTTCTCTTTTCTTTGAAAAACACCTATTTCCTATCTCTACAGTTTCCTGTATGTTACAGTTAATTTCAATGATCTACACCTGCTACACTCATGCCTTAGGAAATTCAACACCTTCTGGAAATTTCTAATGTTTAGTAACCAAGTTTAGTAATAAGACAGGATGGCCAGGTTTTAGCTGGTTCCTGAAAGAGAAAGATATCTTCCACTTTGAGGTGTTCCTAAGGTTTATCACAACTAATAAGAATGACACACTACCAGGACAATCTTTCTTTCCCTTCCCAGCAGATTAGAAAAAGAAAACACTTATACTCGCGGCCTGACTTTATTCTGTTACAAAAGAGAATTTACATTAACAGAGTGGATGCCTTAGTTACCTTTCTTGTTGTGGCTGGTCTATTTGTCTAGATTATATGATTTATTTATGTGGCCAAGATAACATTGAAGAAAATACTTGGCTTTTTAATACAACTAAAAAAACCCTACCTGTTCTTTCCAGGTGTTTATGAAAAAAATAAAGGATTAGCTTAATCAAAGCTCTATCATCTTCTAGTAGAAAGATAATATAACTCGGTCTCATTCAATGTTATTTCCAATGAAAGGAAAATGAGTATTTGGAGAACTCGAATATACTAAAAATTAGAGCTTCTAAAGTTAGCAACAAACTCAGGAAAATTGAATCT
The DNA here is from genome assembly GCF_964188355.1 of Buteo buteo. Taxonomy (NCBI): domain Eukaryota; kingdom Metazoa; phylum Chordata; class Aves; order Accipitriformes; family Accipitridae; genus Buteo; species Buteo buteo. The sequence continues at coordinate 45,416,896 of NC_134171.1, read as the reverse complement.
ACAGGTGCTTGGAAGTGCTAAAGAGCAGTACTTAAAACAAGCGAATTAGGCATGATCCCATTATCTTTGCAAATTAGCTGTCAGTCTTTACCACAAGCTGCAAGAAGTAATTTGCTTGCACAATTGCTATTGAGTTAGTCTATCCACACCTTAAAATAAAAAAAACATGTCATCATTCCCAGCATGCATAAATCAATATATACTTGATAAGCAGTCATTCATTTTACATTTTGAAAAGAGATTATTTTGTACTGAACATATCAAGCTTAATTCTGACAATGTTGCTGCAATTGATCTGCACTTCATTCCCACTGCTAAACTGCAATTCCAAGATATTACTTAGTGTAACAGCACCATATTCTCCTCCACAAAAAAATTCCATAGTACATTGTGTAAATATAGATATTTTAATTTTTCATTTTGAAAAGTTGTGTGCATATCACAGGAGAAAATGAGATATTTCAAATGGTAAATTTGCTCAAGTCAGAAACTGCTCTTTGTACAGGATTTTCCACTGTTCATATATTGCACACTTCTCTCAAGTAGAGTAATTATCTGAGCCCAGTTTTTTTAAAGGAACTGGTCACCAGAGGAAACAGTAGAGACATGCTTGTGCCAGCATCATAAATACTTAGTCCAAAAATGTGAAATTGATTTACAGTTCCCTTTTTTGATACTTGCTTGAGAAGAAATAGAACAGAATATCCTTTGAATAGAAGTGCAGCTCAAAGACTTCCAATTAATTTATTTCTAGGAAATTAATATTTTTCTTGAATCCATGGTGTTTTCATTATTTGCTATCACCACAGAATTTAGGTAATTTACATAGAAGCCTTTAATTAATTTTTCCCATTAAAAAGCTCTTTAAATTTCTGCTCTTTCTTCCTGCTTTCCTGTCTTGTATTTTTGCATCATAGACATACAAGGTTGGCATTTTCAGTCCACTTCAGTGGAGAAAAAAAAAAAGTCAATGGAATGACATTGTCTTCCAGAACTATCATGTGCTCTGAGGGAACATTTTTATGATGATATTTTAATTTTATTCTGAACCTGATCTGCTTCCTCTGTTTTCATCATCTCAATTTTCTGGAGACAGATATAAATGAGAAGGTAAGATTAAGATGACGAAGTACCTCACCTGGAGTAGCTTTTAGAAGTGATTGACTAAAAAGAATTGAAAAGAAGTGAAATTGAACAGAGTACTTTTCTTATTTTCACGGACTAGCTAAGATTATTCACACACACTGTTACAAACTATTTTAATTATCTTATGACACTCCAAATGATTCGTAACTGCAATTACATGAATGTTTTGAACATCCACATACTGATTTACTTTGAAAATACTAAGAAAAAACTCGCTCTTAGTTTGTAGAAGAAAATATTTTGTTACTCTCATGGTCAGGTTACCATCATTATTGAAAAGGAAACAGTTTTGTGTATCCACAGTAAAGATTAGTATCATTCAAACTTTAGACTGTGTGTTGGACAGCAATATCCAACACATCAAATCCTTGAAACTGTAGGAGACAACTGTGGAGCCTACCTCCAGTACTCTAAGCAGACTTACCTCCCGTGCAGAGGTCAGTTGCAGGTCTACCATTTACAAGGGGAGTCAGCTGTGCTGAACATGTACCATGACCATATATATTTCATGCCCACAATAACCACTATAATCGGACTCAGGATCCCCTGGGAAAAAATAGAAATAGGAAATGAGATTAATAGATTTGGTGGGACTGCAGGGAATGACCACGTGATGAACTTTTCTGCCATTATGCTATTGCCTCAGCCTGAGCTAGCTGCCGCTGCACCCTAAAATAAGCTTTGCAGGGAAATGAAACATGAAGGGTCACATAAAGAGATGATTTCCATAGTGGACTTGTCTTCCAATGGTCTTTATATGTTTGACTAAAGATCATAGGACCACAAAACCACTACGTCTTATTTCTTACCAACATAAAAAATAGGGAGAGAGAGTATAAAAAATGGTGGTCTGTGATGGAATAAAACCAGATGAACTGAGATCTCCCTGGGAGCAGGGAAGGGCAAGGAAAGAAAGACAGGCTAGGAAAAGGAAGGCTTGCAGTACTCTGACATTGCTGCAAATTCCATTATTAGATCATGGACACCAGTAATAACCCATATTACAGAAACAAAAGCCTACCCTGCTTTGCATCACTGTAACTTTTCTGTTTATATTATTCCAATCTGTCACCTGTTTACAATAAACCTGACATGAGTCTGGAATAGCTGAGTCACTATAGTATCTTTCTCAAGCGGCCAGCTGAAAATTCCACCAGTAAAGCAAATTTCTTCAAGCTGCATTTTTTCTAGTGGCCAGTGACCTCTTCACGACATCACAAGATATGTATTTGAATGATGTCTTCTGTAACTCACTCTCACAGGGCTCTTGCTGATAAGGTGGTTTAGGCTATATAATGGAAATTTCCAAGCCTGTGCATCTTTTCTCCTAGGTTTAAAATAAACCAAAACAAGCTGCATTTTCTAAGCAAAATACTTTGACTTTTGTGTGAGAAGCTGAAAGGCTAACATTTGTATTTTTTGCTCACTTCAGTACCTTGCTAAGGCATGTTCTAAATTTTCTGTAGGTCTTTCATAGTGCTATGCAGCCGTATAACAGGAGAAGAATCTATCTCTAAATCCTTGGCTAGAGTCGCAAACAACTCTTCAGTTTGTCTCTGTTTACCAGCTAGGTGAAACAACTTTCAGGAATTGAAAGAAAATTCTCTGGAACAACCCTCTTCAGCCTTGAAAGGTAAATGGAGTGTTTGGTTTTACATTGCAAATTATTTGTAATATCTTTAGTACTTTGACAGCTACTACAAATACAGTCATTAGCCTTACTCATTCTGTTGTCTGGAGCTTAGTTCACATCATTGGTTCATCCTCCCAGCTACTGCTTCAGAACCTTCACAGTCTTCAAAAGAATATAGACAGAATTTCTCTCCCTACACCAAAAAAAAAAAAAAAAAAAAGTGGAGGGGGAAACAAAAACAATGACCCCTATTTTAAGATATGCCCTTAACGTCTATGCCCTCTTCTTCCTAAGCAGATGGCACTACCTCCCATGCCTCACAACAGGCTGTTGTGGAACATGTTGCTCAACTGCATGCCCAGTGGATGGGATAGTCCACCTAGTTTTCCCAGTTACCCTGGAGTGACTTCAAGTTGCTGCTTTTAACCTTCTCTTCAAAGCTTTCCAGAAGAGCCCTAGCTGCCCTCCCCTCCATGAGGATTAAATGAGACAAAATCTGAATCGCTAGTGCACTGCACCTGCAGCCCAGATGATTCAGGGAAATCTCCCTTACATAGACAATCTCCCTTAGCTGTAACTACCACCACAAGCACCTGAGGAGAGGCTGTCATAAATACTGTCAGTTGTGTAAGTAGGAGGCCTCAGTATGGCTGTTGGAAGAGAAGCTGACTTCTAGGTGTGAAAGCCTAGCAGCTATTTGTCCCAAGGAAGGACTAGCAGACCAGCTGGTGGCCAGATGGAATACGCCAGGACAGAATCTAGCAGACTGACACAGGCAGCTAATGATTTAATACTAACACCAGGAAGACCATCAGAATGGTTCCAAATGGGGTTTTTTTGGTGCTATTCTCATTGTTTTGGCAAAGTCCTTGTGTCAGAGTCATGGAGGTGTTCCTCCTCCTCATCTGTCTCTTGCTGACGGCCACCCACTGCATCATGGCCCTGTGGTCTGTAGTGCTGCAAGCCCTCCAGGAACACATTGTATCTGAAGCAGTACTGCCTTCCCGATTTTTTTCCACGGGTGTCTGAACTAGGGCTGTCTCAGCGTGGTGGTAGAGAACACTCCATCTTCTAAAGAGTGTTGAAAGGCAGGAAATGCAGCTCTGACCATGCTGCCAGCAGTATAATAGAAAACATAGTTGGAAACTTAGTACCATGACAAACAAACTGGTAAATAGATTGCTATTGTTCTAAAAGAGCCAGCAATCTATACAGCAGATGGCAAGAAGATTGGGTGGAAGCAGATGTAATTTTAACAGTGATATACCTAAAAAATCCCATGTATGTTTATGGCACACTAAGGGAAAAATGCACATTCAGAACTCAAAGAAGCTCTATGGGCTTTTGTTTGGGAAAAGGAGTGAAATCTGCCATGTCAGCAGCATAGCATGATAGGTCTTGCTATGGTGCCTCTGGCAATGCACTCAAGACTATTTTGGTTTAGAGCTAGATTACAGTGTTGTATGCATGAGTATAATAATACAATTTAAAATCTTTCTCTTTAATTCCAGGCAAAGTTGATTTTATGACTGCACAGAGTTTGTCTCCTACATTGGAAGAGAAATACATTCCCTGAAGGAGGAGATGATTATACATGTAAGCTATTACAGAGGGGGAAAAATGGCAGAAGAGAAGCTGATGTAAGCATTGTCCAAGAATGACCCTCTCTCTGGAGAGATGATCCTTCATGATCATAAATTGAATAAATATTCCTTCATGAATAAAGTATGAAAGAATAAAATAATTGTAATTGCTTGTATTATTAAAAAGTATTTCCAACTTCAAACATGTTAAGAGAATTAGAGCCACATATTACATAGAGAGTAGAACATGACTTTTTATTATGATAACAAAATACTGTCTACAGCTTGGTTAATGAATAGAGCAATTTGACAGTACTCTTAAAGGAAACAGTCAGCACATGCAAACTAAAGACAAGCTGAAAGTTTTTATAAAACATGATCATTATTCTAAGTTCACAATGAATCCATAGCTGAGAAAAAGAACATTCAGCCTAGAAAAAGTGTTCAGTTATAATAATGAAAAGATAGCCCTGAAACTTTTTAAAGCAGTTATCACAGACCTGTGGTCTGGGGACAGCTACAATCTGTGGTAGTATTACACTGAGTGGCTAATTCTATTTTATACTGATAACCAGAAAATGGTAGCTTTCTGCTGACCATATTCTCAAGCCTACAGCCTTCCAAAGTACAGCATTTCCATGCTTCAGATGATCAGAACGGTGTTGAACCTGTAACTGTTATTGATAAACCCAGACTGAAAAGTCATCCATGACTGAATCACTTACTGAGTCCCATTTCTCTTATTTAACAGCTATTTTGTAGCTTTTATTTCCACAACTGCTATTGCATTTCTCTGCTATTTTCCCCTACAATGCTGATTTTAAAAAGTGATATCTAAGGGGCTGAAAGGAAAGGGAAGAAAAGCAGATGTGTTAGAAAATGAAAGGGTAGCTTATAACACATAGACAAGACAAGGAGAATTGGAAAAAAATATAACTGAGTTTCAAAGAAGAATCTATAACTGAAAGGAATCCAGAGAAAGGGCCAGGGAATGCTTACAAATAGGAAGAAAAAAAAAGGATCAGCTGAAATGAACCAGATGGACCATTCTCATGGTATGGATAATAACAGGATTTGTTATCACGTTAAGTGTCTCAGCCAAAAATTTAATTTCATTACAATTAAATTTTATTTAATTTTTCAGATTAGATTTAATAAACTTCAATGAGTTTTCTTTTTATAGTACCCTTGAATGCACATGTAATATCAAAAACCTAAAATGAATAATTTTGGTGTAATTAAAAATAAAGCCATGTTACTCAAAATATCCTTCTCCCCCCCCCCCCAGTCTTCAGCTATCTGTAGGACACAAATTATCAACAATCACTGCCTAATATAGATTTTTGTCCTTCACATGCAGTGAAATTCCTCATCCTCTCAACAAAATGATCTCTTTAGCAAGAATTGCAATTTGTAGCTACAACTCTATATTTCCTGATACATCACTGATTTATTGAATATCAAAGAACAAGCAGACCCTATAGAAAGAATAGAGTTTATGCTCAGATTCACCTTAAATCTTTTATTCTACTGCAGGCATAACATATCGGCATAAGCATTAAAATAGACTACTGCAGAGTTTAGCTAGCTTTTGTAAAGGCATAAAAGATTCTTTAACATAAGTACTCTCCACAGGTAATAGGCTTTTCAGACCCTTCAGGAGAAAACAGTTATATGTTGTTTCATAAGGCAAAGCAAATAAATGTTGAAGGTTTTCAACAACTCAGATAAATGTTAAGCTTGTGTTAGAAAAAGAAAACTTCTAATTAACTTTCTAATTTAATTTATTTTCCATTTAGACTTTGAGTTTTGGACTGTGGTTTTAGTACAAGAAATTTAAAGGTATTAAGGAAGGATATGTACCATGTCTTGAAGTAGTAAATGACAATTTATCCTTTTCCTTTTAATACTACATTTTTCAAATAATCCTTCTTTAATGTGTAGTGTTGATCAGAAGAAAACTTTTTAAATAGTTTGAGTATTTCTGCTGTCTAACCAGCTATACTTATAGTATGATTCAAAATCTCCATACTGTTGAGGCATTTGGTTTTGTGTCCTTCACCCAAATCATTCACTAGATGACAGTCTTGTACCATAGTAAGTTCTCTTGGTACGCAAGACATCAGACTGGCTCCTTAAAATGAGAACACAAATTTTAATTAAAATAATTAAAGACAGGACTGTATTTTTTCATGAAGTGCTGCGTAGAGAACAGTTGATATAAACTAATATTAAACCAAATTTAAAAAAAGATGCAATGCAGCAACTACTGCTAGAAAGCTGTCTTAAGCATAATGTAATGGTCCAGCAACTGTACATTCATCTGAAGCTGAGCTGTCATGCTCAAGACAAGATAAATGAACAAGAGTTTTACTTCATTTTTTTCCCCATTAAATTATTGCAAATATTGCTCATTGTAGATTCAAAGTACAGTAATAGATTCTGCAGGAGCGAGTTACTATTTTTGTATATGACCTGAAGTAAAAAGCAAAGAACAAATTACAAAATGCAAGTATCTGCTTTCAACCATGAACATTTCTCTTACCTAATTAATTTTGGAGACTGAAGTAATGAATCCTGTTACTTTTTTTCTTGGGGCTTACCTGAGAAGTTAGGATTCAAAGGATTTCTCCAGTAACTTATGAGAACTTCTTCTGTACTAATGGAAATAATCACTAAATGCCTTTATCAATTCCAAATTTATTTCTCCAGCTACTTTTCCAGTCCTCCTCCAGGCTGGTAGACTTGACGGCACCACATGAAGACTGCAGAACAGATTCAGCATACTTTATTTCCTCACATGAAGGTCTATGAAAACAGGAACACCCAGTGCTCTTTGTGCAATATTTGAGGCAGAATATATGATATTATAGTGGCCCTCTAAATTTGTAGCATGTGCATAATCTGCAAAAACATTTCACATGAGTTATCTACTGTTCTAGACCTGGTCTAGCACAGACAGTGAAAGTGGTCTAACATAGAATCCAGAGCACTGTGAAGATTAAGTTACTGCATCTCAGCAAGGGACATCAGCAAGTATATAACTATAGGAAGACTATCACTTCTGTATACTGCTCTTAACATTGGAGTTTAAGATAGTGTATTTTAGTCTTTTAAATAAATCTGTTAAAAAATTTCTTTTCTGCTGAGGAGATCATGGTAAACAAAGTTTAGACCTTTGTTTTCTTTGTACAATGCTTGGATTTGTACAAATTACATGAGCATTATTTTTTGGTAAGTACTATAATTCTTTCTTTGTAAGAAGTATGTGCAATGCCATCTTGTTCTGAGAGTGGGTAAAGTATTTCAGAAAAGTAATTTACATTTATGCTTCTATGAAGATTTACGTTTTTGTTTGCACTAGAAAAGTTTTGTAAACCAGTTTGCTAAAACATTTGTACAAGCGGAATAGTTCTTTTAGAGATATAGTATATACCCAGTTTTCAAACAGAAAAAGATATACTTGGGGTAGAAATATTTTAGCTGATGAAGTTACATCAACGGTATGGCTTCTGTTATCATAGTTTTGTGAGTTAAAATAAACATTGATTTCTTGGTTTTAGTTACCTAGCTAGAGTCATGAATAACACACTATGGTTTTTCATATATTTAGACTGAGCAAAAAAATAGTTTCTCATTGCTTGTGTAGCACAGTAGCTCCTGAGCATGTATTTTATGGATTGTGATTGCGCTTTTTTTAAGAACTATATAGACATCACACACAGTTGTAAAAGTGTGAGTCTATTGTCTAAATTCAAAGACATGATGGAGATCAAACAGTAGAATAACACTGGCAGGCAAGAAAAGAAGAGGGAGAGAACTGGAGGCACATGTACCCACATGCTGTCATTCACTGCCTCAGAGGAGGCACATGGCTGTTTGGGCACATGGGGAGTGGCAGCTGCTGGAAGGAACCTGACCAGCATGGATGCCTGAAGAGATGACCATCAGTGCTGAAATATCACTTCATGGCTGTGAGAGATGATAAGGAGCGCGCAGCCCTTTGCCATTAAGAACACAGAACTCAGGTGCTGAGCGTGCTGGAAAATAGTCTACATCCCTCTGTTCTAGGCTGTGTTGGAGTATTTTAGTGAAGCAGCATAAGAAAGCTATTAGGACTGTACCTACATTTGCAGTTTTCTGCTACAGTTCAAATGAAATTCTTATGCTGTAAGCTAACTATTTTTAATGATAAATTTTATATATGTGTATTGCATTACTTAAATATATATATTCTGTTAAATAAAACCAGAAAAATAGACATGACAAATTACAAAGTTTGTAGCAAATTAGTTTATACCAGAAAATAACACCAAAATGCTATGAACTTTGTTATGTCCAGTGAGGTTTTGAGAGTTTATATCTAAATTCCCAGTAGGCCTTCCTCAGAGACAGTGAATCACAGCTTTTTGAAATAATTTTCAATCAATTTTAGACCAAAGCCAAATTTAAAAATTCTGGTTTCCTGTGGATTGTAAATAATGTTGGTTTTTAAAATTAGTTTTGATGTCATCTGTGTACTACTAAACGTGACCCAGAAAGATGAGAAGCACAGCTTTTACATTACATTTTGAAGTTAATTTCTATTGAATCTGTGTAGATATACAAGTTCAAGAGGCCTGTTTTTGAACTTCAGGACAAGATCTGCAAAAGGACTTGATGATTTAATTTTATCTTTGTCCAGGATGATAGCCCTTCAAAACCTTGCATATAATTTGTCATCTTCTGACAAGTACCAAACTGTCAGGCCTAATATGACACCTAGCTTCAATAGTCTCAACAGAATTGGGAGCTGCTAATATTCCACAAGTACTATTATGCTCAGAACATGCCCAGATCACTAAGACTAACAGGACACAGAACACAGAAGGATACTTATCAAGGTGATTTTATGAATTGAAATAAAGGATTACATTAAGATGGTGTTGACAAAAACATCCAAACATATTAACTTAGACACTCAAAATCCCTAAGTTTTCTATAGCATTCTTCATCTGCTTTTCACTATCAGTCATACTTATCTCTCAATTAAAGTTGTTTCCCAAGAAATATCCTAAAGACAAAATATTCCATCTTGAGCTTTTTATGTTATCTAAGTAAAGGCAACCTAAAAGAATCAAAATGTGGCTTAGTGAGATCATAAAGCAATGTGTAATTTACTCCCTAAAATAACTACAAAATAATGGTGTAACATTAGCTCTTTTAGTGCGCACTGAATCGTGATCCTCTCTTCAGCTCTCTGAAGCTGTAAGGAATAAACGTTTATAATGATCACATTTTGATTAGATTTGTTTAAGGTCCAGGTATCTTTATTTATAGCTTTTGTATAGGCCTATATTACCTTTCTATGAATTTATTCTTTTTGGTTTCTTTTCTGATCTTTATTGCCAAAGTTTTTTCATGGTAGGAGAAGCAGCTTATAACCTAATATAATATGCTTGAAGATGTCCAAATGAACAAATATACTACCTAAATAAGAAATATTGCTTACATTAAATTAATATGGAAAGCCATAGTCTTTTTTTACTTGGTTAGCCAAATGAAAATCCTATGCAACTTGACTAAAGTTACTGATCTACTCTACATTCACTCTTATAAGAGAAAAAGAAAATCTTGGATGTATTTCTTACCTAGAACAGTAGAACACATTAAAGAAAAAAATCAAACAAGCAGATTTTATGTTTCTTCCAACCAGTACATTATTAAAAAGAAGACCAGAATATTATTGTCTCCCATTAACTATTAGCCCACTGAAGCAGGCTGAAAGTCTTAATAATTACAAGCAGACCAGTTTTTATGCATTTATTTTTAATCCTGTTAGTGAAATCAGCAAGTTGTTTTTCCTTCTGAGAGACAAAACAAGTCTTACTCCAGCCTTAGCCTCCTCATGAAAAAGTCATGTTAATCTGAACTTATTAACAGAGTATAAGATCGGTGGTATTAGTTCAGACCAAGGACCATTTAGTCCAGCATCCTTTTTCCAGCAGGGCTGTGAAAGGATGCCGAGTTGCAAGAAGTTTATCTGAAGCATTTCCTAAGTAATCTACTATCATATAATTGGTTTCGGCTCAAAGAGTATCCTGAGCTTGATGCTGTTTATTTGTTTAGGAATCCTCTCAGTGGTTCTCCCTTGCCCAGTCTCACCTTGAACTGTGAAAAGGATAAAGCATATTTCCAACAACATGTATGTCTACAAATATTCTCATTTGCAAAACCTGCAATTAAAACTTTGATATATGAAGTCATTTTAAGAATCCTACCACAAAGTTCAAGATTAATTAAGTGTTCTGTGTGCAGTCATGCATGCAAAACTCTTGTTTATAGTGTGTGAGGACAAAATAATTTCCAGCAGAACCAATGGTAAATATACATTTAAATAACAAAAGGAAAAAGGCACAGGATGTATTTGAAACATGAGCCTAGATTCATAACATGCAGGTCTCTCTCAAATATTATAGAAGCAGTGCAAATTTACAGAAAAGAAAACAATTTAGAATTAAGTTTTTTAATGCTCTGATCCTTTACACTGATGAAAAGTGGACCCATGCTTAAATATGGAAGAATGGTATTCCACAGAATGGTCAAATGTGTTTACTTTGGTGACAAGGAATGGCATTTAGGTAAAGCTGACAACCACTTTCTAATATTAGTTGATCCAGGGTGAGTTACACATGACTTACTTAGAAAAAGTCTTAAATCAAAAATTGGATCCAATACTTCCAAATATCTGTGCTTTTCAAAACACAGATTAATATTTGAATTGAAATAAATTCATATTATTTGCAATTTCCAGTCAACAATGCCCCAGTTCAGATGCTTAATACAGTTCAAAGTGATATTCCCTACATTTTTCAGGGGTTTTTTTTCCCTTCCAAGCATGCCATCCACACTGCTTACTACCTGCACTTCTGCAGATCCGTTGTCAACCCCATTGTTGAAACCCTTCAATCTATTTGCCACCTAATGAAAGTTGGTCCCCTCAGCCTTCATTCCTGGTGGACAATAACATACTGTCAGTAAAAAGCAGACAAACCTGTGGTCATCTTCAGCAGAAAGGTATTGGATATCTTGCGTGGGAAAAGTGAAAACATTAAACACAGTAAAAGGAGAGACACAGATGGCAGGAGAAATGACTGAAAGCATGATTAGTTCCTCCTGCTCCATTAGGTCAATTAGGTCTCATGAATATGTGCCAAGTAATGGGCTTTCTTCTTGACCCTGTACAGCTTTCAGTCAACCGCCTTTCTCCAAGCTAGTTAATTATATATGTCAAGGATGTATGATTTTAAAGACAGCTCTCAGGTTGACAGTGCAAGCAGATGTCTCAAACAATGATTCAGAAACCAGCAAAAATGTTGCTGATAACTAGGCACTAGAAACAGCCCACTCTAAATCTGCTATTATAATGAAAGTCTATAGCACCAAACTGTGAGAAAGAAAAGCTGATAGACATCTGCATTTGTTCAGAATAGAAGGACAAAAAGAGCAATAGTTTAAGCTATTAAAAAAAAAAAAAAAAAAAAACAGGCAGAGAAGATGTGCTAACACAGGTATCTAACCTTTAGACTCCATTGCCAGCAGCAAGTGTCAACTGTTCGAGACAAAATCCCTACTGACAGTTCTCACATCGAGTTTCAGTTTTCTGTGTTAAACTACTCTGCTCTATAAAGTGCTGATTGCTTAAGAAACATAGCAATGCTAACTAGGACTTAGTAATTCCCTAATTACACTGCTCCCACATTGGTGCACACTTACACAGCAGGAGAGAGAGCAGCTAAACACACCTGAATAATCATAAACATTTTCATGATGAAAACATACATCAGTAATTTATTATATCTACAAACATGAAATGTCATCTCTTGTAATGACAGTTGTAGTCAATGCTTTGAAGTTTAGATGCTACATGATGATAAATACTATAAAATACCTACCAATAAATTGCTGATTGGATTATGTCTTCCTGGGAATTCAAACACAACTTTATATATAAATTGGTGTTTATTCCTTAGTTATATCATGTCTTGTTTCTTTTGGGGGTGTTTTCCTGGAGTAATTTGCTTGTCCTATTACTAAACTTTGCTTGATCCTTTTCCGCATGAAAGATTTGGTGTGTTATGACGCTTTGTTTCTTTGAAATCAAGTATCAGCTGAGAATAAATTAGATAGTTTTATTGTAACAATTACTCTGCTGGTCCAGAAAAATACCAGTTATTAGAAATTCATGGATACTCAAATCATTCAAAAGTACCCTTTGGTCTCCTCTTAAGGATTAACGTTGCTAAATCTAGGTTTATTAACATTATCTTTGCCAGTCTTATTCTTCACTGGGGGATCGACAACCAAGGTAGTGTGGTTTCATCAGAAACTGTGCACTGAAAGATGCTGAGAGGTGGTTTGGAATGAATATTTCTTATTACATGGTAGAGGCCATGAGGTTTTCTGTTCAGTCATGCCTTTGGGATTGAGGGAAAAAGGTATGAATTTAAAATTACTTCATTTTAAGATGACCTTACCACTAATACTAAATTTCTGATGTGGCAAACACAAAGGATGAGACAGTCTTAGTTTTAGAAAGCTGATTTAGAATACTGGGTTGTAATGGACAAAGTGGGGAGAAACAACATGTAGAAGCAGGACGGTCATTTGATTTTATTCTTTCATATTACTTAGTTCAACAGGGACCTAATATGCATAGAGATCTGGCAACCCTTGTTTTTAAAATTGAAGGCAAGATTCATATTTACACAGATATTTCAGAAGGTAGGATGCTACATGGCATCATGGTTCAGAATTCCCCTGATCCAAAGAGTCAGATTTTACCAAAACATTATGAGACAAAACATTATCCTTACCAAACTTCCTTGAGGCAAATCTTGTCTGATTTACTGACAATATGTTTTTTTAAAAACTAATGTCTTAGTGTTTAAATATCAGATAAAATCTTCTTTGATTTACTGACAACATGGTTTAAGCACCAATATCTGCAGCAGGCTACAAGAGATGTATTAGTTGAAATGTTATGTTGTAGTCACAAGTGTCTCAATTTTAGGTAAATAATTTAGAATTTACAGGGTTCCTCAGAGTCTACACAGAATTTTTGTTATTCTTCACTTTATGAATTACATGATTAATTACTATTTCATCAGCTGAGAATGACCAACAGGGAAATAATCCAGGCATCAGATGTTATATTTTTATTTTGTTAAGTGTCTTAATGTTACAACATTATATTTCAGCCTAGCAGATTCTTCTCCTGTTTTTCCTGTTTTACCAAGGGAGGTATACAGCACAATTTGTGAATATTTCTAGACTTAGCAATTTAAACAAGTTAGGAACAGGAGAAGGAGGACAAAAATGTTTTATTAACATATCGAGACCTGCTACATCTTCTAAAAAGAGTGAAACAGGTGAGAGGGGAAAAAAAACAAGCCTAAGAAAACTAAAAATGTTCACATAAATGACTCTCTGAGAGACTCTTCAGGCTTCTAAGTCTCAAAAAAAATAGAAGTAAAAATATTGTTTCTAAATGAAAAATGTCCCAGGGAAAAAACCAAGCTTATTATTAAATGAGGGTTTACAATTTTTATGCCAACGAAGGTTCTGTATGTTAAAAAAAAAGTAGAATAATAATGATATGGAATTGAGTCCATAATGCTCAAATTCTACAAGAGCATTGCATAGGTAACTCTGTATGCACTCAGAACCACATTTCGTTTTTATCTCTGAATAGTCAGCTAAGGGATATGAGAAGGGACAAAGCATGTATAGCACTTTTCTGGAGTGGGTTATTGACCCCTAATTCTGCCAACCTTGAAGTCAGCTACAGTTTCTGAGTTGTATTGAAAAATTCACCTTGTGAATTCTTAGGCAGCTGTGAAATAATAAAAAGTTGACGAAGCTGCCAGTTGCATCAGGTGCATGTTCTGCTCTTTTCCCCTCACTTTCTCTCCAATATATGTAACTTTCTCCCACTACCTTGAACTAACTCAGGAGGAGAGAAGTAGCAGGACATTATGGAGTAAGATACAGCTTACTAACCTTACAGAAAGGAGATCACAGCATTAGGCAGCTGCAGTCCTCTCCCTTTTGCATTCCCCTTCACAGCTTCCCAGAGAAGTTTTGAAGAATCTAGACCCGTGTGTATAAAGTGCTGCAGTCTGGACTGTATTGCAATCTGCATCCAACTGCCGTATTTGAATTGTTGTTGTTTAAAACAAAACGAAACACCACAACAAAACAAGAACAACAAAATAAGAAGAATCAAAGCATTTTCTACCAGAAATTCTAAGCACACTAATGAGTAATAAGCACCAGCATGACTGGTGATCAGAGGTGGTTTTCTTTCCTATTTTTTTATAAAATTTAATGAAAAAGAAAAAAGTGAACTTTGTACTGTGAGACACTGCAAATATCAAGCATCAGCACTCTGGAGAGGCAGGACTAATTAAGCTCTCATTAAGCTACTATACAAATTTTTCTGGAAGGGAAAGTTGTAGAGGAACAATGCCTACTGAATTACAGTTTTACTGTCTCCAATGTTATGGCTCTTCCCAAGTAAAAGTTCTATGATGAACTTTTTCTTTCTAAAAAGACTAGGAACCAAATGGTTTGGAAAAACAATGAGGTAGCTACAGAGCTTTTCCTTTGATGTGTTGTTCTCGAAAGGTCACTTGGGACATTCCCATTTTTATCTGAGATGCCAGCAGGTGTCTGATCCCACTGAAATAGCTCACCTAAGAAAGACTAAGTTAGCATAAAATGACTGCCCAGAAGCACTTCTGTGCCAGCTCTTGAGATGATGTTGTGAAACAACAGGTGTCCACAGCACAGGTTGTTAAATTTATTTAAATTAGTCACAGGGTTGTTTTCACACTGAATTGAAGGTGAAACTTTTTAAAATCACATGCATGCACATTCTTATGAAATGTTAAGCTTTCAGCAATTAATCGCTGGTGTCAAAAACCTCCCAGTAATTTTTACAGTCTAAGCATGTTACCAGTTATAAACTTGAAAGAAAAATCACAAAACTTTTAGTCAAGTCACATTAGTACCTAGGAAATACTAACAATTCATGTCACCTACTAGCACTACTTCTTAGTTTATGTCTTGATGGCCTTAATTTTGAAAACTCAAATGAGACAGATGGAGCCTGCAGCATGCCCTGAAAGCTGAGAGGAACAGGTCACATTAGATACAGACAGGGAAGATGCACCAGGCAGGCAGCATCTGATGCTGAACATCCCAACAGAAAATGGTCTTTTCTGTGCAAAGAAAATGAGTCGAATCCCCTACTCTGGCCACATCTCTCAGCAGACAATACTAGAGAAATTGTCTCATTGGATTAAAAATGTGTGACTAACATAAATGTCCAACATACTTTTACCAATAATTTAATGAAAGACAGCTATATTCCTACTATCCATGACTAAAACTATTCAGAAGTTTTTCTGCATACTTTGATGAATTTATGTGTAAGAAAAATTTTTATATGCAAAGTAAAATTAAAAAATTGAACAATAGAATGAAGCAAAACATAAAATGACACACCTAGTATTCTTGAGCATCTGGATATATTACTTACAACATACTAGCTTACAATCAACAAATTCTCAGTTTACTCATCCATCATCACAGTATCAGTACATCCACTACAGTAAAGCATATGCTTTAGTTTTCAGTTTAACAGAATATTTAACTGTTATTTGTAGAAAGCTATAGAAATGGAAAAAAAACCAAACCATAACAAAACTTTTTGTAGAACTGATTTTTCCAAGGATATTTGAAAAATAGTCCTCAAGTGTCTATATAGAAAAATTAATAAAAACTCAAAATCACCATTTAATCAGTTTTCCAAAGGGTCACTGTTCTTTGCATCTCTTTTGCAAGAAAAGAAATTCTGTAGGATTGTCCTTTGCCTTTTTCCTCTTGCAGTCTTTTACTTATCTGTTAAAAAAAACAAACAAACAAACAAAAACCTATGGAAAGAGTATTTGCTAGCAAACCCAGGAGAATATCTTGAATAGCATTATTATCTTTCATTTAAAAAAGATTATTTAATGATATGTAATCCATCCCAACATCACCAACTGATCAATATCAATAATTTCTCTTCACCCATGAAAAATAGTAGCTCTTTCTGCTATCTTCATTCTCAGATGATGAAAGTAATGAAAGCCATCTGAAGTCCTGTTTCACTGAAATACAGATATTCTAGCAAGTGAATTAGATTATCACCTCCAAAAGGAAAATCTTTTCTGGAAGCACGTTTCAATACAGTAATGCTGATCCAGGAAATCACAAAATCATGCCAATAGGTTCTGTTAATATTTTCAGCTTTTCAGAAAAAAAAAAAAAAAAAAGAGACATTTCAGGCTTTAGAATTTTGATTGACGCAAGTCTTTCAATTAGGGAATACTATTTTTATACAGAGAAACCCATAGTTAATTAGAAAATAAAGAATATGATACTTGTTTGGTTGGGATATGTAAACTCAGACCCAGCACTGTTTTAGTACCTGACATTTTGATAAGCCACTAGCAAGATTAAATTGTAATTATGTAACCATGGTAATGTTGATGAGGGATTTATGAAAATACTAAAGGTTGCTCTTTAAAGCCAGTAAGAATTGGGCTCCTGATGTACTAATTATTGTGGTTAGGAAACATTTGAAAAATTTATATGTAAAATAAGGTAGAAGGTTTATTTAAGGGAATAAATGTTTAGAGGGGTTTTTTTGCCAGGAAATGGTTCACCAGACCTTCCCTTTTAGGAACATGGACCTGTGGGATTTAAGTGCATGAAAACACAACTATTTAAATCACTAGTGCTTAGTTTGCCTGATTTAAATCTGAAACTAATCTAGCCCATTGCATGTTTAGTAGCCTGCTTGAGGGAAAAAAAAAAAAGGAATAAATATGAGAAGGAAAAAAGGGTTTCTCTGAAGCCTCTTGCAGGTGGATGGACCTCACTACCATAGTCATGAAGAATGAGACCTGGACCTGAAGAAAATGCACTCAGCCAATATTGCATTATTTTGGAATGCCAGAAAAAGCAAGCAAACACACAAAAAAAAAACCAAAACCAAAACCAACCAAACCCAAAACACAAAACAAACCCAAACACTAAACTGTGGTTGAGTACAGCATTAAGAGGAAGAACCTCTTTGTATGTTTCTTGCTTATTTCTCTACTTACAGAAGCTGCTATCAAATATCACTACTTAGCTATTCCTACTGAAAAGATTCCAGATGTAGTTAAAGTCAAGAGAAGTTTAAACACTTAAGATGTAACCCATTAGTGTTAGTCATTTACTCATACACTTGTTGGTAAACCTGACTAAAAATATCAGTGAGAGTTTATTGGAGTTTGGATTTTATTTCCACACTGCAAAAAAAGGTTCATTATAACTAGAACACCAAACATCCAGATTTGCTATGTGAAGCTGTTTTAGTAGTTTTTAGTACTTGTAATCCAGGATATATTTCATCTATAATAATATAAGCTGGAGCGAGAAAAATAAATAATTAAAACAATAAACCAGAAATATTTTAAAGAACTTGCATCAAAGCAGCTCAATTTTGAGGACTGAATACAATTGTGAAAATATTAACAATTGTATTGTACAAAGAACAACTAAATATTATAGGGACTAAAAAATGGTCTACAGTTAGCATTTTATATCACCTTCCTGTTATTGGGTTGGGATTGTTATTGAACCCGCCCACAGTTCAAGAACTTCATGGATTCACCAAATTTATACAATTGGGACTGAATTTGTGTTTGAGTCTTGAAAGACAAAGTGACTTTAGCCATTGCTCTGAAATCAAGTGAAGCTATGGTGACCTCATCACAGTCTACATCTTCCTCAACGGGGGCAGCGGAGGGGGAGGTACTGATCTCCTCTCTCTGGTGACCAGTAATAGGACACATGGGAATGGTATGAAGCTGCGTCAGAGGAAGTCTAGATTGGACATTAGGAAAAGATTCTTCATTGGGAGGGTAGTCAGTCACTGGAACAGGCTGCCAGGGAAGTGACCATGGCACCAAGCTGGCCAGAATTCAAGGAACATCTGATGATGCTCTTAGTCATATGGTTTAGTTTTAGGTAGTCCTACAAGGAGCAGGGAGTTGGACTCGATGGGTCCCTTCCGACTCAAGATATTTTATGATTCTGTAATTTCAGTATGTTAATATTTCTGCTTGTATTTAATTTTGCCTAGATTTTCATTGGTATCAAACATGAAGAAGCTGAGTGAAAATATGTTCTTCTATTCTTTAAGGTAGGTAAAGTGTTTGTGAATTTTTGGACCTTTTCATATTGGCTATGATCTGAACATTAAACAAAGAGGAAATCAAACATGTCAGAACTGACTAGAGATAAAAAAGCTTCATACTGAATTACTATAGTCTCACATTTTCTTCTAGAGAGCAGTCATAACTCTTTAGAGTTGTTACTAATACCATAAGAAATACTGATTAATGGGAGACATCTTGGCAACAAAAAGTGAGCATTTTAGACTCTGTTTTGATAGTACCTTTTAAGTTTATCTGTCTTAAATATACAAAGATAGTATGTTTAAGTTTATTACAGATGTAAAGATGTCTTGGAAAAGTCATATAAAATACAGAACACAACCTCACTTTTCAGAAGTGCCTGAGGCTATGCTTTCTGAAGGATCTTGACGGCAAAAAGCTCTTCTGTAGCATGAAAATTCCATCAGGTCACAGTGGTTTTGCCAATATATATTCAGCTAATCTCAAGTGACCAATAAATAATTATCACAAGCTGAACATAAACAACAAGATCATAGATCCAGAAATCATGTCTGAATATCTTCTCCACTTCAGAGAACATGAGTGATCAAGACTTTTTGGTCCCTATTCCTGTCACCGCTTACCTGAGTCAAAAGAAAACAACAGAAAGGCCTGTCTTGTAAATGAGAAGACCACTGTTAATCAACGAAAAAGCCTGCAGATGACAAAAGGAATAATTCAACCAAATACATGATCAGAGTTTACTTGTGTCACATGTGCATACAACAGCCATATATCTGCTGTTTTGAAGTAGGCCATTACAGCTTAGACCTGACTGGATATAACACAGATGAGGTGTAAATAATTATAAACTAGGCTTAGGACTTTGTAAATCAAAACACTTATTAGGTGGCCATCTCATCTCTTCCATGTGATGGTTCAGAGCAGACAACCTGAATGGGAGCATGCATTTGCCAACCATTTTTTAAATGAATATACTAAAATCTCTTTAGGTACCTCCATATTCTATCCACATCTCACTCGATCATTGTATGCACTTTCTAGTTGATTTTCTAATGCAGTTAAGTATGTATTAAGTATTAAACCTCGTGTTTTGTAAAAATACCATTGCAACATTATAAATTTAAGAAACTGCAACACCATTCAAAATGAAAGATTATTATATAACTAAATAAACTGAATATAATGACTCATTTTGTTCATTCCTCTATGGATTTGGAAGCCATCCTTTCCATAGTCTCCACATTCTGCTATTCTTGCACTATTTGTGTTTTATGCACTGTCTACTCTGATATCACACATATGTATTGCCCTTAGTGAAACTCCTTGGTTGCAACTGGGGACAAAATTTGGCATAATATACTATTACATGAAAAATGTGTAGGTAGAGAAGAAATAATAAGCATTTAAAATGTTCTAGCTTGTCTTTAATCCCTGATTTTCTTCATATTCCAGGTTATTTCACTTATTCTACTGACTACAGTTATATGAATGCTATTTCCATTAATTTAATGCGTGAGTTGCTTTTCTGTAAAGGGCTTGTGTTGTGTTATGGATATTCAAGGTAAATGAATGATTCCTCAATTTACTTACATTTTAAACATGTTATTGCATTGCCTACATCTATGAGAAGTGCTCATAAATTAAAAAAAAGGATCAAATGTAAATTAATAAATTATAGAGTCTGTGTACTTTATTTCTTTTAGATAGCACGAATATACAATGATTTTCCCTACCATACAAGCAGTTAATGGTTTTAAAAATAAAAATGTTAGTATGTAAAACCTCATCTTTGCTATGTAATTCTGTTGAAAAACCATAAAGTTGAATGAGATTTGGGACTGAGCAGCTTTGGGAAGATCCCAAAGGATGCCTTATTCTCGTTTCATCTTTTTCATTAACTATACATCATGGAGAACCTACGCCACTGTGATATGTACAACACAAAGAGCACAGTAAAAGGTGGCACTCTAAGCAATCTGCTGAATTATTCTTTATTTGATGCTTGATACATATAATCTATTCACTGTTCTGGATATACTCCATATAAGGCAGCTGCAAGATAGAATGTTGACTGACTTTGGACTAAAGTATGTCGTGACAGTAGAGGGAGTACTGTCTTGTAAAATTAGATCTAAAATTAATACAAAAATTGTTTTTATTAAAAAAAAAAATATGTTTGGCTATGGCCAAGGGTCTGGCATGGGTTTCAATGTTGAAAAGACTACAAAGAAGGAAATACATCTGTTAAATCCCATTTTTTCATTCACAGGGAATAAAAAGGTGGAACTATACTGTGAAATGCTCTAAACAATTACCTGAGAAGTGCTCCAAGGTCTTTTATCCTTTTTCCCCTTAAGTGTGAAAAGGTTCTTTCTGCTTTGTGAATCTGATTTCAGAGATGTACAATGTGCATGAATTTACATAAAAACAAGTGGTTCAATGTTCATGGATGTCCTAGAGTTTAGTCTTTAAATCTAGTGCAGAATATATCCTTTAATATCAGATTTAACATCAACTGAACCCTTATAATTCATTTCAGGAACATTACTGAGCAATCTCTCAGATGAAACCTGGCATCCTAACAAGGTCTCATCTTGAAAATATATATGATGGATGGTTCTGAAAAATTCTTCTTTGGAAAGTCTCTGATCACAGGGTTTCTAAGTATTATCAGGTCTGACCTATCAGCTGGATTTCAAAGTAACCATTTCTGTTTGTTTCCTCAATTGTGTTAACTTTAACCTGGCTTGTTTCCCTAACTCATTTCAACACACAGCTGCACAAAAGATTGTGCCAACAAAAGAAAAGTAATGGCACAGAAGTGGGACTAAGCCAGAAAGTGCCTCTTTTAGCTGCAGTACAAAGTTAGGCTGCCTTAGAGGCTTCCTAGAAGCCTGGCCAAACTAATGCTCACCCTTCTGAAGTAAGAGCAGGCTAAAACCCTCTGTTTTCTTGGACAGTAGTTCCATTATATCCAGTAATAAGACAGAACTGAAGCAGCACCAGGACAGTAAATGCCTTTCACAGCTTGTTGCCTGCTTTACAAGAGTGCTAGTCTACACAGCGAGCTAGAGAGAGGATAGACAGAATGGAGCACAGCAGCATGCCAGCAGGCACCGCCACCCCTGGGGGAAATGGCAAGGGTCTTCCAAGAACACATTGCTAAGTATGCAACTTCATTGGAAGTGCTAAGACAAATTTGAAGTAAACTGTTTGAAATGTAAGTAAGGTTCAGGTTTTTAAACAGGGTCTGTTGTAATGTGAAGGTAAGGGCAGCTGTATGGATATTAGAACGTGAAAGGAAAAATAACTTGCTGTGTTTTATTACAGTTATTATGAAGATGTACTTGGTATGCCTACAGCTTTCAAGAATATTCTTTAATTGGGAGAGTGAGTGAGATGTTAATGAAGTCAGATCATAGGCATTTAAGTAAATGTTGTTTTAATTTAGATAAGAATAGGTCTCCAAAGTTAGTAGTAATTTCTAATAAACAAGCTCTTTGATTAATTAAAAAAAAACAAAACACAAGAGTGAATGCTGCATAACTGGTATCAAGCCATAGTTCATAGTTTAATAGTGTTAGCAAAAGACCCATACAGTTAACTATGAAAAATACAGCAAAAACTATTCAAAATAGGAAAAGCTAAACATACTACCAGAATGATATTACTTATATGTCCTGTTGTGGAAGCGTTGACTAAAATGAAATCTTGCAGGTGTTACTTGAAAGCTACTGTATAAAGCCCAGAAAATTTCACCAACTTTATGGTATATATTATAATGCAAATTCAATGCACAACATGGTCTAGGATATTCCTGATATGTGAAAACATTGTAGAATCCTAAGGGATTCAGTCTCCACTATCATTTGGCTGTTAAACAAGAACAATTATAATTGCTACTCTGAGATATGTCAAAGAGAGTCAGTAATTTTACAGTCTTATTTTAGTATTAGGCTATCTTTTAAAAAATGAATGTTCAGACTGGTATTTCTGTTGAAACAGAAAGCTTACATAAAAAAAAAACCCAGTGAGTATCAGTATAGCAAAATGGAAACACCAGTGACGCAGTATTACCACTGAACTGTGATGACACAAAGTAGGAAGAATGGTCTCTTTTTTTGTGCCATGCCGGCTTACCATTTAGCAGGTGGAGAATGAGCTACTTTGTCCAAAAAAGGCAGCCAAATGCTGATTTGCATGATTACACAGAATTTGTCTCATTAAAGCTTCAGTGCCCAGATTATCAAGTCTCTTTTACCTCCTTTGCATTTTTGGCAGAGAATACACAAGTGACTTGCATCATTAAAAGTCTAAAGAATCCAGTTTTGAAGAGCTGATGGAGACTAATTTCTTTGAGACAAGCCCAGTGTAAAAATATACTTTATCCAATAACCTTTTTTTTTAAAAGTTCAGAAGACAGAGGTAGAGATTGACAACAGGACTTCCAAAAGATTTCAGACTGATGGAGGGAAGAAGTCTTTCAGTAAAAGCCAGTTCCAAACTTGTTCTGTCTAGTGTTAGACATCAAATGTGAGGCACAAAGACATATTCACTTTAAAAAAAAAATTGGTTACAAGAGCTTTGAGACAATATAAATATGCTTTCAGCTAACAATCACCTCAAGAAAACAATGAAAGTAGCATCTATTTTCCTTGTTGTGGCATAAAAAGAAACAGATGCATCCATATTTCTCATTTCCAGTCATTTTCTACTCGTATCTGTAGACTGTAGATTTTGTATCAACACCTTCCAGAGCTATAACTTCCATCAGAAGACACAATGTCACTGGTGCTCTCACTGCTAAATTGCCTTCCATGGTCATCTTGACTTGGAGATGGAGTTATCTCCACTACAGGGAATTCCTGACTGTCCTTTAAGTGAGAAGGCCATTTGTACTGTGTGAAACGGATGTTTATTGATGTAACTGGTAATTCAAAAGTAGACCTTCCTAAAATAAAGTGAAGTCCTCTGTGGATTCATTCATGCTCTAACTTACCCATGTTAGACATTCCCTCTAAAACACTGAAATTCCAGCCAACTGAGTTTTTCCACTTTGATTCAGAGAGTGAGGGAATCAGTTATCTTCTTAAAAATTATGTTTACTGTAAACAGATCCATTCAGTCCTCAGACAACCTATTCATGAAAAACGTTTGCCTCATATTCAAAGATACCATCAGTCAAAGTCCTAAAAAAGAACAAGTTAACTCTATATACAAAGTAATGAATAATGGTCAGTATTAATACCAGCACTTTTATTGACACATTTTCCAAACATCTGTGATATAAATATTACTTCACACAAAAGATATCATGCATTACATATTACTTCAGCAGTACTGACTGAAACAAACTACTATATTAAAGCTCTAGAGATGACAGAGATGCTTGCAGTTCCTCCTAATCTGTTACTAGGGAAAAAAATACAATAAGGAGGAATGATCCTCTTGACCTTGGCATTCCAATTAAAACCCACTATCTCCCTCCAGGGCTTTTGGAAAAAACTCTATGTATTTTGCTGGCAGAGATCAGCGCAGATTAATAAGCCTCACACTATGGAGTTCAGAACTATCAAGACAGCAAAATTAAGCACTTAAAATCTCTTTTACACATTTTTTTTTCCTGGACTGCCATCTGTATAAACCAGCATTGTCCTATAAGCTGCACAATACAGCCAAGTGGAACTAATGTTCCATTTTATCCTCCATGAATCTATATTTTCAATAAATCTTGACAACACAAATACAGATTTAAGCTTATGAAAGAACACAAATCAAAAATTAATCATTTTTGTACTATTAAAAATAGTAATTTTTGTTAAAAATTTTTGTTCAATTGTTTAAAACAAAAGAATCACATGCACCTTCAAAATCAAAGGTGCCATTGTGTTCCTATTGAAAATAAAGTTGTTCGGCGATTTCTCTGTGAATAACTCTTTTCTGGTAAATGGAGGGCTTCATTTCATATGGGTTGTGTTAACAGGAATAGCCATGAATACTGAATACAAGTATGCTAGAAAAATGCCATTTCTAGTTTTAAAACCCAGTTTCACAGAATTTTAACATAAATTTCTGTCGCTTGAAGTCAGCCCATGGATATTTTAAGTTCAGAAAGCACATGAGGTTCTGAGCCTTTTTGCTCAAGCGTCAGAAGGATGACTGATACTGAATTCAATGGGATTAGGAGTCAAGAAAAAGGACTACTTACATGGCACCCCAAATATAAGAACTACTAAGTATTAAGTTCCTTATTGTAAAGCAAAAGAGTTATTGAAGAATTGGCACTGATTCAGTGGGAAAAGACCACTCTGTAAAATATATACTTATAAATACATATGAGAAATGCAACATGCCTCTGATATGCTTTGGAAAGATCCTTCAAAAGAACCTCTTTGCATTACTTTTATGGACAGCTATTTTGTTTCTTACCACTCAAGTCTTGAATTTCAGGTTCATTCTTAAAAAAAAATGAAAAAAATAAAATAAAAGAGAATAGTAATTGGTACAGTCAATATTTTTTGAATGAAACATTATTTCACTGGCAACTGGAATTTTGTCAGGAGGGAGGGGGAATAGAATAGAACAGAACAGAACAGAATAAAATATTTTGGTTGGAAGGGACCTACAATGATCATCTAGTCCAACTGCCTGACCAATTCAGGGCTGACCAAAAGTTAAAGCATGTTGTTACGGGCATTGTCCACATGCCTCTTAAACACTGACAGGTTTGGGGCATTGACCACCTCTCGAGGAACCCTGTTCCAGTGCTTGACCACTGTCTTGGTAAAGAAATGGTTCTTAATGTCCAGTCTAAACCTCCCCTGGCACAGCTTTGAACCATTCCCATGCATCCTGTCACCAGGGAGAAAAGATCAGCACCTCCCTCCCTCTCCACGTCCCCTCCTCAGGAAGCTGTAGAGATTGCAATGAGGTTGCCTCTCAGCCTCCTTTGCTTGAGAGATTAGTTTTATATGATACCAAAGATCAATCAAACTTCCCTTGAGGTCTGAACATGCCCTCATACATTGGTAGCTGCCAGGAAAGGAGCCCACTTCAGCTGATGGACATGTAGTTAATGACTGCACATTTAGCATCACATTCATTGTTTATTTTCTCACAGTAAGAAATACTACGGGGAGTAGTTTCAAGGTGATACCTTAGCTGTTTATTTGGTTCAGGTCATCTTCTGATCTAACATCTCAATTCCATCAAGGCTCAAAGAAAGTCTCATCTGAACATAATTTTAAAGTATTTCCCTTTCAGCACAGACTCCCGTACTTACTCCTTTGAAGTAAATTCTTAATCTAAATAGTTATTTAATAATTCATATCCCATATGTTTTAACCAGTCATTGGAAAAGTAACTCTTACTATTTTGATTTTGGGTAAAAATCTGATTCAACTTTACCAGATAATGACTTTCAGTAATGAATAACACTTTCATAACCGTATACCTTATTTTACTTATAACACCAACTGGTTTTATTAATATTGAGTAGAAAATGTGTTGCAGCTACCAAAAAAATCTTATTTCAAAGTTGCAACAACACATCTCAGAAGTAATGTACTTATGTAAGGAACTAAGAAGTTTCTTATCTTTGAATGGGAAAAACAAATCTAAAAGTAACTGAAGTAAAATACTTGTCAAATACGGTGTTATTCCTAAAGTTCTTAATACAAGAAAATGAGAATATCATTAAAATTTATTACTTTCCACAGGGAAATCACTCGTAACTTCTGAAAAAAACTTAAATGTGAAAACTCATTCTTTCACAAAGCTTCTAAATATCAGGATCTTTCAAAAAAGTAATTATTTTGCATATACTAAAAACCAATTTTCTCTATACTAACTGATATATTAGATTCAGTTATATTGATTTTTTTTACTTCTAAAAATGTATATTTTTCTTTTTGACCAATTCTCTTTAGATTTGCTATGTATGTTATTTACAATTTATAAAAAATAGATCTAGAATAGTAATAGAAAAAAAATAAAACAGTAAGACCTATATACACTTCCCAAGATACAGAAGAATAAACATAGCACAAATTTTTAAAGCAAATCAGTTTAAAATATGTGTCTAGAATATGTGTAAACTGCTGTTTTCTCCATTCAACCCAGCAAATTTACCTACATATTTTTCCAAACACTCTGAATAGTACAGTTAATAAAATACCTAATCAAAGCTACATGCCTGTACTATAATATTTTCTGGACATAACACTATGAAAGTAACTCTAAGCATTTTACAGCTGATTATAGACACTGACAAAATGTAACAATAGATCTTAAGCAGTAGAACCATATCACCATTATCAACACTGAGTATTACTCTACTAGTGAAGAATTTTCAACCATATTCATGTGTTTCTTATCTAAAATTGAAATATGTATTTATCATAAGCCACATTTGTTATATGATTTTTTTTACTCTGAAGGACATATTTCTAGGAGAACACACAATTTAAAGTTCTTCAAACATTTAAGATACTTACTTCTGCATATGTATTGAAGTTTTGTCCATTATCTTTTTCCCAGCTACATTCTGAAGGCTTTTTATACCATACAGGTCTGAACTTTTTTGTACTTCTTGCATCAGTACCTTCTCTGACATCACAAGAAAAACCTTTGATAGAAAAGCCAGCCACAGGAGAAATGTAATAGAGAACTGAGTCCTTTCCATCTCCATCCAGATAGATATCATTCTGCTAAGTGTTTTCATAATGAAGATCTTGAAGTCTGGATTTAAATAAAGAGAAGAAAGAGGGGGCACATCTCTCATTATAGCAAGCTACTGATATAATAATATCATATTGTTTTAAAGACTTCCTAAATTTCCACAGAAGGAAGCATTGAAAATTGCATTTTCCCTTCTCACCTTTTGTTCTGAAAATACACTGACTTCATGTCTACCTGTTATCTAAATCCTTGATGATTGTATCATCTTTTCCTTATCTCCAATGGGACTAACCTTCTTCCCATCTTTCAGTTCTCCCTGTGTACTGCCTTTCCCCTCCCTTCTTCCTAACATAACCTCATAGTCGAAGGCAGCATGGCTTGTTCAGTTATAAAATATATATCATAGAAATACAGGTGTATAAAGGAGTCATCTGGTACTGCAGGACATACTCTCTTAGAAAAAAGGATTATGAAACCTTACTTTGGGTGCTCCAGGTGTGAAGCACATTTCTTTGAACTTTTCTCTTTACTAGTAACAGAAATTGTTGTGAATGTCAGGGAAAAAAAAACAACCAAAACCTAACAACAGACACACACCCCCAAAACACACACACAAAAAAAACACAGAAAGATGTTCCACTGTATACATTTCTCCCCTGGGGAGAAGATACAAGAACGAAGAATCTAAGATGTGTTTTAGTTACTTTGATGAGTGAACAGCATAGAAGGTGTTCGGATAATGAAGTGACAAATTTTAACACAGCAAATTTAAAGTAGAAGGGGCTAAAAGGTCTCTTCATCTCTTCATTGCTACCTGGGAAGAAGCTTCCCACAGTCCTTTTTATTTTACCTACACAAACATTTTTTATGAATAATGTTCATTATTTTGTGAATTATTTTATGATTAACAATTATTTTATGAATAACAGGCGGGAAAGTTTCAAGGAAGAAATTTTGCTGAACATAATACGAGTCTTGAAAAGATGTGTAATAGCTGCTTATGAATAAATCTGAAACACAGAATAGAATCATAGAATGGCCTGAGCTGGAAGGACCCATGAAGATCATCTAGTCCAGCTCTGGAATCCACACAGGGCAAGTCAAACCATGTATCTAAGAGCATAGTCTAAACACTTCTTGAACACTGACTTGGTGCTGTGACCACTTCCCTGGTGAGCTTATTCCAATGCTTGACCACTCTCTCAATGAAGAACTTTTTCCTAATAGCCAATCTGAACTTCCCCTGACACATTTAAGCCTCACATTCTATCACCAGACAGCAGAGAGATCAGCAGCACTCTCTCACCTCCCCATCATGTTGAACTTCTAGACAGCAATGTCTATATACTGTGACCTATTTCTGTTTTTTTCACAATTCGACTTACTTTTACTCCAAACTGTGGAAGGTCAGACTCATTCTAACTTGCAGAGCACTACACTGATTTCTAATGTTGCATTTTAGAGAAATACACATTGGCCAGTTACTGGTTGAAACAGACATCCTGAAAGAATGAGAAACTGAGAGGAGAAGGGTCACGCTCGCCTCCATTAATCAACTATTGAATAAATATACAGTTGTTAATAATGTTGTTAAAAACCTTCTAAATATCTCAGGATTTTATCTGTTTTGCAAAAGCTTACTAACAGTTAACTTGGCTGTAGGCATTAACAAGGTTTTTTTGTGTTTATAAACTATGATGCTCTTTGTTTTCATGTGACAGCCAAGAATAATAATTCATTACTTTGGCTCCAAGATTATTCCAAGCACATCAACACAAGTTTAAATCAAGAACTACATGTCTTGCATTTGCCAGCATTAATCTTGGGACTCTTCTTTCCTGAATTTAGAATGCAAAATACTAATTAAAAAAGAAAGCTTCAAGAATTCAAACAGTGTAGTTTCCTAAGTGACAGAGATCTCTGAGAATATCAAAGAGTAGATGAGAAGTAAATGAAAAAAATTAAAACTATAAAATATGCATTCCATTTTACTAAACTTTCAGTGTAATAGTTCTGGATTTAGCTTAAGATATTTTGCATATGCCTTAACTAGGAAAGTTCTTGTTCAGCCACATTGAAGACTTTCTAATGCGGTATGATTGTTCATTACTTGAAACAAAAAGATATATTGCTTCAATCACCAACATCTTTAAAGCAAGAGTTCAGTAGAAGTCATGAAATGATCCCAGGCCACTGCAATAATGAATCATTCAAAACCTGTTAAGAAGTGAAACATTTTCAAGATTTACAAATAAAAGATAAGTGGATCAAAATTTGGGGGGATGCTATTTTTTTTGATAAAAAAATCTGATTTCTGACACAATCTGTGAAGGTGTGTCAACCTTCATAACGAGAACAGGAGCTTTATCCCAAGTCCTCACCCCAGGAGCAGAGCATTATTGTTACATCCTGAAATTTCTCCTCTCCAAGTCTGATTTAAAAAAAAATATATGTTTGAAACAAAATATGAAGTGAGGCACAAGTTTTTCATCACATTAGATGCTACACTAATTAAAATAGCAAGACCATTTTAGTTTCATAGTCTCTAAGAACAATCACTTGCTTTTCACAAAAAAAAAAAAAAAAGAGAAAAAAAAAGTACCAAGTTTTATTCACAATCAGGTTAAGCTGGTGTCCCCACCAAAAGTGTGGCCCACTCCTCTTACCAAATACCCTAAATTCCTCTCTTCTGACACTTGCAGTCCCTTGGAATCAGATTTGGAAGCATATATTATAAATACTTTTAAGACTAGGTTACTTCACGTTTGCATGAGCACTAGAAGGAAATTAATTTTAACAGAAATTCAATTTTAACCAAGTCAGTACTGCATTGTATTCTGGAATGAACATTGGTGTTTTGTACAAAAAAATGTATACTCCTGTATTTAACTTAAGACGAAACAAGAGTATTTGCTTAAGCAACAGAGAGAACAAGATTTGAAGATGGCACAATAGACCATATAAGATTCCTCACTGTCACATACCAATTTCTCAGGATGATGACTCAGGTTCACCAATTCCCAGGTCAGGATTAAGATGAAATGACACCAGGGATCCTTTAACGCAAAAACCTCAACTTTTATTTGTTCACAACAAGAATTGGTATGAAACTACATCAGTAAACTGTGTAACACATGCTAGCCATATGTCACCAAACATATATTACAAGCCTTGCTTATTTGGGGATCAGTTCAGGGGCGAAAATAAGGAGAGCCCTCCTGTTGAGTCACAAGGTTCAGAGCAGACCCCCTTACTTTGTAGAATCCCTGTCACAGAGGAGCCCAGGGGTGGCTGGATCTGCTCTTAGTCCCAGATTTGGTCAACAGTGTATGTCCAAAGGGATGAGGTGTAGGGATTATGGAAGAGAGAGAGAGAGAAGAGAGAAAAATTTCACCAGTCCTGGGTCCAGCATTGGTCCAGCCAGCCTAAGGGTCCAGTTCTGGTGGGCACATGCATGGGGCTTCAGTTTGTGTCCTTTTATCATCTCCTTGCCCCTCCTTTGGGTGGGCACTCAAACTCATTAGGCTAATGAGGTGTCATGTGCGGTTTGTGCTTCCAGAACCTTCGGGAAATGGGTGGGTGGGCTTGGGGGTCGTTTGGGGAGTAAGTTCTCCCTCCCTGCAGGCACGACAGTTCTTTGACCTCTGGCCACAGGGGGTGAGCTGCCCCGCTCAGCCTGTCAGAACAGGCACCGCAGGCCCTCCCTGCTCTCTTACTGCGGTTCGTTGCTTTGCAGGTTCGTTGCTGTGCAGAGTGCGCCATTATGCAGAACTTGCCCCACCGCCATGTTTGAGACAGTAACTCCTTCCTCCTCTCACACTCACACATATACATTCACATTATTGGTTTCTTCCATATACCATAGTCCTTTCACAGCCTATATGTATCTTTCTAAATTATCAAGTGAATTGCTTCCAACTTTTCATAAAAAGAGTCAAAATACCTTTTATCTTCTCCCTTTTATCATCTGTGGAGAATATAAAATGAGTAAGTATTTTCTTAATTAAGAAAAGTACTTCCTAAAAAGTCTTTCTAATTGCAGATGGAAAGACAACTGTTGGGTAAGGACATGTTCCAGAAACTGTTAAAATGCTTACTTTTGTAATCCTTTTGGCAGATGGATAAGATGATTCAAAAGTTTTGAACAAATTATGACTTCCTTGAAGCTTAAATTGCTTACAATTTAACAAATTAATTACTGCATGAGCTGTATACAAGAATTTTCCTTCCTTTGTTTTGTTTTTATTTGTTGATGGGTCCCTGAAGTTAGCGGTTTTCTCATTAGCCTCAAATGATAATACATTATCAAAGCTCAAACCATTTGACTGGAGAATTTTTTTCATATATCCTTAGTGCAATGTATTGGCACTGCTTGAAAATAAATCAAACAATGCATTTTTCCCACTTGGATACTTCCACGAGCTGAAGTTATGTAGGCATATAGGAAAGCATACTTTTTGGGGCACCAAATTCTCGATTTCTTCTTCTGAAAGAGAATCTGTTATACTCTTGGTGACACACAAGGCTCTTGTCCTGCAAAGATAGACCAACAGATAGCTAACATGGTGTG
Source organism: Buteo buteo (assembly GCF_964188355.1). Classification (NCBI taxonomy): domain Eukaryota; kingdom Metazoa; phylum Chordata; class Aves; order Accipitriformes; family Accipitridae; genus Buteo; species Buteo buteo. The sequence goes on along the minus strand of NC_134171.1, from coordinate 45,385,006 downwards.
ACATTCAGTCATAATCAAACAGAAGATGTTTCAAGTGTTATCTCCTTAGAAGATATGCCAAGATTGTTTATCTGAGCCACTCTCATTGCATGATGCTTCACATTTGGTAATTAAAATGAAGAATAGAGAAGCTTCTTCTTGAACTAGAGTTAGGGTCTCTTTACTGATTTGTACAAAATATTACTTATTACAGAAAGTGCAAAATCCCTCCTTTTCAGGTGTGGTGATTTTACGCCAGCCAGCAGCTGAGCACCTACACAGACACTCACCCACTCCCTCCACCCCAGCAGGACAAGGGGAATGAATAGAAAGATAGCAAAAGTGAGAAAACTCGTGGGTCAAGTTAAAGACAGTTTAAAAGGTGAAGGAAAGAGAGGAAAAAAAAAAGCAAAGCAAAGGGAATATCTCACCAGCTCCCACAGGCATACCAATGCCCAGCCATTTTCCAAACAATACCTGCCTTGGAAGTAAAAAATCTCACCTTTTTCTTCCTCTGCCCTAGTTTTAATTGCTGAGCATGATGTTATGTGACAGGGAATATCCCTTTGCTCAATTTGGGTCAGCTGTCCTGGCAGTGTCCCCCTCGCATTCTTGCTCATCCTCAGCCTACTTACGAGGGAGCTGGGAGGCAGAGTGGGAAAAAAAGAAAGCCTTAACACTGTGCAAGCACTATTCAGCAACAGCCAAACGCTGGTATGTTATCAACACTATTTTAGCCACAAATCCAAAGCACAGCACCTTACAAGCTGCTATGAAGAAAGTTAACCCCATTCCAGCCAGACCCGGTACATCAGGAAATAGTTTCGTAAATGAAATTTTATGACCTTACTCTCACATTCCTGATCTATCCAGAGGATATAAGACAAGTAACTGAAAAATCATATGTTAAAAAAAAATAAAAATACTTCAGCTCAGGCACTGTTCATCATCATTCTTTGGTGGTGATGACATGAGCATAAGCTATTCGTTCTGTCTTTCTTGCTTTGCTCCAGGCAGGTTCTTCAGTTTTCAAGCTGTCGTCCTGATGTATCACCTAAGTTTGCAACTCTTGCCCTAGGCAAACAGAGAATCCATTTCTTGAGTGAGTTTTACCACAGGAGTCTAAAACCTTCATTCTACACACCTTTTAGCAATACCAAACACATCAGTAGCACACCATGGGTAAGTCCCATAAACACTAGAGTCCTCCTGTATTTAAATTTGTCGAACCTGCACAGGCATTTCTACAGAGCTTGGAAAAGGCCTTTCTCCAGATGCTGCCAAAATAAGTGGCTTCCACTGGAACTGAACTTCAGTTAAGTGATTACTTGTATGTTCTGTGTTGCTTCACAGTGACCTGATTCAGCCGCCTTCTCTCATTTCAGAACGAAAAGCATTGTCCTTTAAAATAAAGAATGGATCATCATGCTATTGAACTAAACAAAGAACTGTTCTTTTAGATATGATGTGGGTGGTTAACCTAGTCATGATTCCCTGAAAATCTACCTGAATATGTGAATTTCTAACCTAGGTTCCTTGAAAATTAGTCAATTTTCTGTGAAGTAACTGTTTCCACTAAGGAAATGATGTCTTAAACATGGAAAGAGCTGATACCACTAATGGATATTAACTCAGGAAAATGTTTCTTTTTATGAAAGTCTTTGTGAAAAATCTCTATAGACAAAATAATTTCCTGCACCTTTTCTTCCAGGTTCATATTACAGGAATGTATATCAATCAGTACAACAGACAGCCCTGTTTTCCTTTTAAAGTAATGGACATTAGGGTAAAGTAATTTGTCTTCCGCTCTCAAGACTGATAGCTCAGGAAATTCTACTTGAATTATTTTCTATTAAAAGATTAAATAAATGAGACAATATCAAGAGTTATTGTTATTACAATTTTCAGAGTTTAGCAAAGTGAATTCTATTTATTGTGTAAATATTAGGCACACCAGCTTCCGGAGATATCACGTACCCAGAACCGTGTGTGGTGAACACATGACTTAAGCCCAATGTCTGCACAATATGACACCAAAAAGATAGACCAACATGTATCCTGGAAAAAACAAGTCTTATCTAAGGTAGCTGAACAATTACATTATTTCTTAAGAACATCTGCTGTATGTCACTTCACAGCATTCTCCTTTCCTGAACCACCAACAAAATAAGTGTAAGACATCAATGACTGAAAACTGCAAGAGCAAATAGTGAAATGCTGTGCTAGCACATAACTGTTGTAAAACGAGGCAAAACTGTGACCAGTGCCAGCAGTGAAAAATGTCTTAAAACCATAAATGGTATTAAACTAAGATAATATTGTATGAAGGTTATATTTAAAAGATACATGCAAACAACACAGTGAATATGGGCTTCCAGCAGCATATGTAAATAAAAGCTTATTTAATAGCAATGAAAAAAACAAACTATGGAAGGAGGTTATGACTGCAGCTCTTCCAGGCTGGTTACACTTTTATATCACTGTCAAATTTGCTACTAGTTTTACTGTCAGGAACACATTTGCTCTGATTTTAATGCATCCCTTAAGTTTTATACTTTCAGGAATGTTCACAATAAGACATTACATCTGACAGAGAATAAATACTATCTGGTTTTTATTACATTTCCCACCATTTTTCACTAGTTGACTGTAGTTAGGGTTGCTCTTGCTCATTATAATAAAGTCTGCTTGGATACCTCCTTGATACTAATTAAGTTGAATATTTCTCAGACCTCAGATATAACTTATTGCTGCAACTCTGAAGTACTGCTCCACATAGTAGCATTCTCCTTAATATGAACAAAGTTATCAGAATCTAAAATCTCCAAAACACTCTGAGACATTTTCTGATACTGTCCCATTAGTCATTTCTTGTCTACATTCATAAATATTGCTTTATGTGCCCATTAGATGTGAAGTAATATTCAAAGTAAGTAATTAATAGCACAGTCTCACCACACACTAACATCTCTACAGAGAGATAATCCTAAATAAAATCAATTGATGAATCATAGGACCTATTTGGTAACTAAGATTTTATGCTGTACTTAAGAGTCTACAAAATAAAAACAAACAAACAAACAAAAAACAACCAAAAAACAAACCACCCAAAACTGTGATTCAGATCTTTGACTTCTTTTAGTGTTTGCTAACAGATTCTGTTGGTCTCTCACCGAGGATCAGATAATGAAAAATATCCCAAGCAGTGACTACCAAGCACTTTGATGAAGTATACCTTAGCCCAGGGCATAACTTGTCTGGATGGCAGCAGAGCTTATCTTAATGCCAATTTGTAAAATGCACCAGAAGCTTTGGCATCTGTTCAGACCTGCAGATATGCACACAGCACAGGGAGTCTGCAGAGTGCTGTGGGAAGTCAAGAAGCTTGCAAAGTGAATGGTCTGCTTGTCTCCCCACCCTTTTCTCACTAGGAGTTTCTGAGCCAGGACATAGGTTATGTCGCTCTGCCAACCATTTATCTAGCCCAAGGACTAGAAGGTGCGAGTGGGTGCAACTTGGACTCGCTAGACTCTTGCTGCTGCTGGGATAATAGCCTGGGAACTGACTGGGGATAGATATGCTAGGTACAGTGGAACAGCCTGAGCCAACATCTGAGTGGCAGAGCTAGCACCAAAAGCTGCCCAAAACCACGTACATATGGTGATGTCTTGTTAGACAACCATTAGAAAGTCCTACAGGATGTCTTAAGTCCTATATCTGAGGTGTAAAAAGACCACTTTCCCTCTAGGGACTGAAACCCTTGAACTCTCTGGAGACAGACATATAAACAACACATTTGTCTTCGAGTTATCCAGTAGCTTGAGTGTTAAATTAATACATTAAATATTCACCAGAATAGGAACATGAAACTCCTAATCATATTCCCCAGGTGAATGTCCCAATTACTAGGTGCATTCTTTTTCTCGATGATTCTTGGACTTAGTCTGTGCAGAAAGAAGTAGTTTCATCATGAAGAACAGAGAAATACCCATGCTCCACCCCTGCCCCAGAATATCATTTAACTTAGCATTAGGGTTCTTTCCTATAATTAGGACCTATGAGTTCAAAGTTCAGGAAAGTAAGTAAATAGGAGATATGAGTTCAAAGTTTAAGAAAGTAAGCCTGCATGTCTCAGAAGTGTGGTAAGTAATAAGGCAGTACTGCAGGGAGTTTTGGGTGGATTGCTTTTTTAGTCAACCATTTGTTTTGATGTGAAACCGAAGTAGTAGTAGTATTCTGGGAATATAGGTCATGGGAGTTCTTGGAGTTTGGCAATCCATTTTGTATTGAGGATTGGGAACTGTATAAGCCTTGCTAAGGTTTTTGTTCTTAATTATTTTGTCAGGGTTAGCTAGTTTACAAATGTTGAATGTAGCCATATATTCCCCTTATTTGTAATATCGAATATGTTTCTTTATGTATCCATCATTTATTCTTTTCCTTTCCTATCTGTTTTCCTGTTATAAGACTTTATACTTTAGATATAAGATCTCCTGTTATTAGACTTTAGACTTATTCTGTATTTTCTGAATACAATAGCATCACAATACTCTTGACTTGAGGGACAGGTACTTAGAGAAAATAACTTCTAACAAGAGCAGGATTCTTTTTTGCCCTCCCATCTTTCAAACAAGCCAAATAAACTATATTTTCCCTTGCATTTAGTTTTGTCCTCCTGGTAAAAGTTATTCTTCATAGTATTCCACTCTTTATAGAGTAATCCAAGGCAGATAAAAGCTGCATTTCCAACACATAAAAAAAAGGAAGAACAACTTTAAAATTTATCGAAATGCAATAAACAAACCTTCCTCCTTTTAGTACTTCAGGCCTACCTTGCAGAAAAGTGTGTAAACATGCAATTTTCATTTCATTTACCTGTTTCCATTCAGGACAGTACCATCATCTGTGAAAGCCTTGAGACTGACAAATACATATAAATTAGATCTGAGTATATTTTTTTTCCCCATATGTGTCATTAACCGCTGTGTATCATCAACCACACCAGCAATTTGTAACTATTCCCTCATATGAGGTAAGAAGCACCAGGGTACTTTATATCATTGATGTCAATGACTAGCTTGGTTTCCTCTACCTGTAATTCTGTCAGCTATGTCATCTCAGCTTTTGAATAAAGAGTCAGCTATAATTAACTGACTTCCTAGGGTGAAATCAGAATTTTAGTCAATATTGCTCTAAGTTCAAACAATAGCTCTTGAATTCTGTATAGCACCTGCCGCTGTTCCATCTTTGAAATGCTTAACAAAGGTGCTCAGTCTCTTTCAACAGCCATTACCGTGGAAAGCCAACGTAGGTGGTAGCCTGTATTATCATATTCCAGTTAATTGCCTTTCTGTACGTAATTTTCCTCCTAGCTGTTTAGCATGCATTTATTATTAAACCATTGCATTCTGATAGCACCCAGATGCTCAAATTGAAATCACAAGCCCTTTTGTTAAGAGACTGTACAAAATATTCTTAAACTAATTTCTGTCCTCAAGAGTTCGGAGTCTAAACACACAAAGCAGACAAACAAGCTCATATAAATGGAAAAATATTCTCACACAGAAAAGAAGGATCATTACAAATGTTGTGCTTGTTAATAATCGCAAAGCTCAGAAGTAACTCCTTTCAGTATTCACTTCTAAATCCTGACCTTACTAATGACAATATTTGAATGGCACTTAATAAGAATTTTGCAACTAACTTCAAAGAGATTGGGATTTTACCTTATGAACCCAGATCTTGTAGAAATCGGATGTGTGTGATGATTATATTTTAAATGCTGACTGTAGTTTTCCTAAAACATTATTTCATGGACTTTATAGAAAAGTTCCCAGTAGGTGGCTATAATCCCAATTCTTCATTTCTTGTTTTCTTCTTCCTATCTTTTCTTCTGTGGTATGGCTTGAGATTACATATAACACTAACTAAATCATTTTAAGAATTATCGTTAAAAGAAGAACAGGTTATTGATTATGTCATCATGCTTCACGACATATTAAAAAGTCATACGTGATGAGTTAAAAAAAAAAAAATCTGATAACACAATGTATTCAGGATCTGTAGGAAAAGAACTTTGTATCTTGTGAGACTGATACCAGTTGATGGCTTGTCCTTGCACAGAAGCAAAGAAAGAAAAAAACCCCTACCTTAACAAACATTAAAAATTCACTGTAAAAAAAAAGACAAGTATCACTAGTCCTTTTCAAAAATCTAACCCGAGCTTTTGGAAATTGACACAGTCCTATCTTCTGCTCATTATTGTCATCTAAATCACATGACATTTTACCCAGTAATTAAGAATGTGATTTTTTCAGTCCACTCAGTTAAAGATGTAGGTCAATCCCAGTAAGCATCTAGAAAAAGAACAACCAACTTTTTAATGCATATGTGCTTTAAAACTTGAGTGTATTCTACATGACAGATCTTGAAAAAACAAAGTTCTTAATAGCAGGCATGTTTTATATCCAAAACAAAGAAGGAAGAAATTATACTCCAGTGTATCATTATGTAGAGAAATCATAAATTGCCCTTTGCCAGATCCATTCAATTATGCTCATTTGTGGCACTAAGAATTATTCCAGAGACAGTTTGTCAAATATAGAATTCAATGAATGATATGAGAAATAAAGCAACTATCAAATATGAGATTATTATTTGGAGAACTGCTGAAGACTTTTTTTAAAAAAGGTACTTTTTCTAAATTACAGTTATTGTTTATTTGTCAATCCACTGATTGAAGTTAAAAACACTTCAGGTGATTAATCATGCTGAAAGTACAACTCCTTGAATAAATGTTCCTATCTGGATTTATCTTCTCATTCATTGGGCGTTTCTTTGCCTCCAGTTTTGGTATGCACTTAGCACTTCAGTAAGATTCTAGCATATGCATAAATGCCTTCCTAAACAGAGACACATTTGGCATGATTTATTGATATAGAATCTTTAGGAGAAAGCACCATGAATTCATACAGCAGAAATACATGCAAAGGCAATTAAGCACCCATCAAAATGGGTCTTTATTGTATTTTATGCCCAAAACAACTCTAGAAAATAAATGAGAATCTGCTTCCCAAAACAATGCAGGGTGGCTCTTACTTGACATTAGGACGCTGCCAGAACTGCTCTCTGAAGGGTCATTTTAATCTACTTTGTTTCTCGTTTAGTGCCAAATATGTGATGACACCTAGATTTTATATGAATTTTTATTAATAATATCTCTATTTAAGGTAAACTGATTGAAAGGGAATAGTTTAACTTCCTCATATGCTTCAACAGAAGATCATCAAAACATTTTCTATTAGCAGGTCAAAATGCTTTATTTAATGGATTTGACTTTGTTCATTTTGCCTTCTTATTTCAAGTATATTTATTAATGTACATAGTCTGATATAAAAAACATCAAAAGACTTTCTAAGTCTAATGACATGATGTGCCATAAATCATACCATTTGATCCTCACTGAAGCAAAACTTTTCAAAAGTGTAATTTCAAAATATGTTATTAAAAGTTTCCAAAAAGTGTTTTTTCCTTTCACTATGGAATGAAATAATTTTTTTCTAAATACCCTGATTTTTAACATAAATGGTATCTTTATACACACTCAGTACTGGAGATGGAGGGAACGTGCATTTATTTCCCATGAAATAAGGTAGCAAGGAATTACAATACAGAGCTATCATAATTCAAATTACTGTTTTAATGATAGCTATAAAAATATGCATTCATGTTTGGAATACAACACTAATTGGATCCTCTTATAAATTGTCTTTGAGTGACATTATAGATATAAAATACTAACATTTTGCATGTATGATTTCTGTTTTTCCACCTTTAATTAAATTATAAACTTACAGAGACAGTGTATTCACGCAATGCCTTGCACAAGAGCCTGCAATCCTAATCAGGCTTCCAATAATAGTTTCACTGAATATTTAAGTTTTTTACTTGGTTTTATTTTAGTAATTGGGAATTGTAGTACAGGTTGGTATTGTAGCTAATTGTATTCAATATGTGATTTTACCTCTATGAATGAATGAATGGAAAACCCACTAATTGGTAGGGGTTAGGAGCTGTCATGTTTGATTGATTTTGTTTTGGAAGAACACACTGACTTTAACATATCATATAACTAAAAATGAGCATGAGGCACTTACTTGGATGCAGGAGATCTTAGATACATAAAACTGCTTTTATGTGATGTTTGCTCATCTTTCTCTCTCCTATCTCTTTTCATTAAAGCTTGCACTCAGAACAAGTGAGTGCAGATTTCATGCCTTCAGAAACTCTGTTATTTGCTCTGCCATGACTACTATTTCTCACTTTTCTTTACCTGAATGAAAACCTGTACTGTAATAGTAGGTAGGTTTATTTTCTAAAACTAATCTAAACTTGATTAGAAATGTTGGAGAACTACAACTGCAGAAAAGCATATTAAGATTTTCTTCTTATACACCAAAAAACATGACAACCTCCCCACTCAAAAATGCAACGTGAGGAAAAAAAATTATTAAACCCCAAACCCAGAAATATGCAGGTTATGAATAACATCAACTCTAAAAATGTTTACAGTAGGCAACCCTCACAAAATGAGGAGAAAAAACAAGTCCACAGTCAGTACATTTACATTGCTACTCCAGATTTCAATACTCTGTGTGAAGTCTGTGTATTTGCAAATCAAAAGACAAAACCCCATTGATTTAGTTTGTCATGCTCCATACCACAGGTCATTAGATCTCAATCACATATCCCTGTGTTCAACTGCAGTAATTGGTGTTTAATCAAGGGAAAATTTTCAGAAAGCAATCCAATTTGGCTTTGGCACAGCATTTATTGCAAGAAGAATGAGGGAGACAGTAGCATCCTCCTCCCCAACTAGCAGGATTTCAGTTGGAACAAGTGCAGAATGTCCAGCATTGTGAATCCTTCCAGCCACACTGAGGACGATAAAGATGGTAAATTTAGCAATCCTATAGTATTTATACCAGCACTTAATTATCACCATTGTTAAAAAGCTGTACCAAATTCCTAATGCAAATTTCTGTGCCTCAGCTACCAGACATTAATCATGTCTTTCTCTGCTGGATTTAAGTGCTTTTTATTAACCGCTATATACTCGTATGTTGTTGTCTCAATCCAATGTCGGGGAAGGTTTCAATATGATCCCAAGAGCGAGATTAGGACACAAACTAGGTCAAATGCCATATAGTTGAAAGAGCTTTTATTATCAAAAGTGGAAAATGGTGGTGATAGGATAGAATGGAAGAAAAGGTAGAAATTAAGCAAGCAGTCTGGATAGGATTGCTAGGATACTCACCACCACGGATCCAGCAGCATCCCGTTGGTCCTCAGGCAAGCAGTCGGTAGTGGGAGTTGCAAGGATGGTCACCACCATGGATCCAGAGGCGTCCCGTTGGTCCTCAATCTTCAATTCTTTGGTGGTGAAAAAGGCCGCCACAGCTTGTTTCTACAGGTTTTTATAGGGCATATTTCGATGATGTCATGCGCTGCAGGTTTCGTCTATCACACAACCTTCGCGTGATCAACACCCGAAACCAGTATCTTATTAGCTCCAGCCCTGTTTCCTCCCCCGGATGCCTCAATGGCCTGGTAATTGTCCTTATCGACAGGAGTGTCCTGCTTAAACAGGCCATCTTAGAGACAAAGGGCTCGAGATAAGCAGTTCCTAGAGATGACAGCCCAGTCCCTCACACCTAACAATCTTTGAGGCAAATGGTTCAAGATAAAAATTCAGTCTCTTACAGTTGTTATCAAGTGACATTGCAATTTTATTTCAGATAAAGTAAACAAACTGAGCTCAGTTCCTCACTGCAAGACACTTTCTAATCCTAGGAACATATCAATGGTTCTTTTCTACGTCTGGTCCAATTTTTCAACAGTCTTTTAAAAATATGGAACTCATGAACAATATCTCAATGTCATATACAATGAGCCAAGACTTCTCTTTCTTCTCAATATCTTTTTCACAGATTCAAAGATTTCATTAGTCCTTTTTTCCACCAGAATGACCTGTGGGAAAGAGTTTAGAACAAGTTCTACTCTGTTCTGAGAAAAAAATATTCACAGTGGCAATAAGTGGAAAAAACCTCTGCAAATTCAGCAAGGTAATAGCTAATGACAGACACCTCAAGAGCCAGGCAATCATCAGAATGGGCCAACGAGCTGTCATTAAACATCATTCAGCATCAATTCTTGATTGAAAAATATATCTTTCAAGAGTATACTTTTCACCAACAAAAACTGCATTGCAAAAGGAATACTACAAGTAATTTCCAATGTTAGAGCACAGTCCACACTATCATCACATAATTTTAGACATCTAATTTAGTTTAAGAGAACACCTTTCTTTCCTGGCTATGCAGGTAGGCTTTAAGTTAGAGGTTTTAAGTTAAACTATTAGAATACCATCTGTTACATGTAGGGCTTTTGCATGTGTCAAAGGGCCACATGTACACTCTGAGAAATTGCAAAAATGAAATTGATTTGAGAAAATTTGTTCAAATGGTGACTATACATTTGGGAGCTCTGAGGCTGAGGGTTGCAAGCAGATAGGCTAAGGTCCAAATGGCCAATGAGACACATCCAGATCACAATATTCATAAATGTTGAGTCTTATCTGACAGAAAACAAAACACAGGGACATGGAAGTACAGGCACACATATTGCCCTAGGTTATGGGGTTCCTTTAAAATAGTTGCTGGTAAAACGGGGTTCCTACTATGAACAAAGAATGATAACTTTAGTCTTTTTTAACCATATCTTTGTTAATTTAGCAACTATTAATTTCATCAAATAGGTGCTATATCCTCTGGAATTTCTCTGACAAGAGGATCCCCCAGAATCTGGAAGATGATGCAAATACATTTTAAATAAATTTACAGCAAGGATGACTAAAGATAGAAGTTTCTTAGAGCATCATGAAAAGGAAAAAGAATATAAGAGAGTGTGCATGAGAGAGAGTGAGGTTCATTTCTCACATGAATGAAGTGAGGAGATTATACCTGTCCTTAAGTTCTGTGGTGAGTGGATTCAAGGTCCCTGGTGCTGAGCTTGGACCTGCTTGTTTTCCTTCTTGTCTTCTATTTCTCTCCATTTTGCTGTGTGTAGACCCCATACTTACAGGAACAACTTATATGGATTCTTATGGAGTCTTTTTAGATTTATATGTGTCAAACAAAGGGGGCCCTTAACTTAAAAGCTCTGTTTGGCGCAGTATGGTCAGAGAATAAAAGATAGCTATTAAACCTGGGCTGAGTCAGTGGGGTGGTGGATGGTTCCTTCCCTAGGAACGCAAGGGAAGGTCCAGAGAGCCTTTACCTTGGAAATCCCTCCCAGAGCAGGCTCACCAAGAGCTACCAGCTCTTCCTAGCTCTCTCTAGATCCTGGAAGTTGTCCACAGGAGTCCATATTATCACACCTGGAGTGAGAATTACAAGATCATGGATTCCCACCCCATGTCCCTTGTAAGTATAGTGATCCCTGAGATGGCACAGGAGAGTGTCTGATTGATTCAGCAGAATTTGAAATTGACTGCTGATCAGCCCCATTTATTCTTCATTGCTAACATCTCCCACCTGACTCACCCTTAGGCATGGTTGGGCAAAGTTTACTGTATTTTCAGGTTGGACCTTCTCCTTCAGCCAGCATGGCAGTGTGTCAGTGGGCACAAGCTGGGAACACCATGTTACACACCTGAAATATATATTCATGTGCATGTATTTTAATATTAGAACCATATTGTACTATGTTGTTGTTTTGAGCAAATAAAGAGGTTTCACTGATTTTGGTGACAACACAATCACTTATTCTGCAGGGGAAAAAAACCCAACAAAACCCCAAAACAACTGCAACATAACAATATCAAGTAACAAGTTTGGAAAGTTTAATGGTCAAGCTCCACCAGAGACTCGCAAAAGCTCCCCTGAAGCATGAATATACAGCACTTCTGAGTTTTAAAAACTCCTAGAGGGAGTGGTAATGACTGCACGCTAATAGCCATTTGTGTGTTAAGTAACAAATTTGGGTTAATTGCAAGAGTCTGTTGGGATCCATTAAACCAAAAATACCAATATTTAATTTCTCAGGTAATATCACTCAGTAGGGCTTGACAAAGAACACTAAGAACCATGTTATTAAAGACATAAAGGACAGTAAAAGATCAGCCATTCTAAAGCAGATTACACTTAAAATATATTCATTTCCAGACAAATGTAAACCTTCTAAAATCTTTGATTTAATTTTTAGGTATTACTAAACTACAAAACAGAGCGAAGTGTCAGGGAAGCTTTCAGTCCACTGCATAGTTATGTTGAATGCAGTTTGATTGATTTCTAGGACTGCAAAAAGTATAAAACAACAAAACAATTTTGTCTGATAAAGAAGCTTTTCAGAAATTTCTGTAAAGTTGTTGAGGTTGAGAGGTCAGCACACAGATATGATCATTTATTTATTTAACAAACTATCACTAAAGTTAAAAATCCTGTTTGAATTTCAAGATTTATATTTTATATTATCCCTTTATATTTTCCAAATTTGTTTGTTAATTATTGTGGCTACTTTTCACATTACATAATCTATTAATTATAGAAGCAGGATACATATAAAGACAGGCCTAAAAAGTTTTACAGGTATCAGTATTACAGGGAGGCGTAACTGTGGGCTATTCTATAGTTTTGTATCATTAAAAGACACTAAACTTCAAACTGTTGTTTCTCCAGGTGAGTAAATTCATATATATACATATATACACACACGGAGGAGATCTTCTCTTAATATTCTACTCTGTGATCTTTACCAAAGTTTACATGCCATACCTGGTGTCACTGTGCTAGGTTTAGTCCCTGGTTTCTTTGGGGAAAAAAAATGAATAGGCATTAACTGAACAGCATTAACCATGTGGGCTCATTTTTTTCCAGAATCATTTATCTGTGATAGATTTCATCTCAGAGGCTCAGTGAACCACACTCACCAAATTACCAAGGGAAATCACAGATTGCTAAGAATTACACCAGACAACTTAGGTCAAATCAACTTCTATACATCTGCAACTGTTGTTCACTTATGCCGTTTCCATTTTAACCTCTTAAATGAAGCTTTTCATCCAAGTCTAACTCCCTCCTAGGGAGAAACGTTAAAGTTATCCAGGTACAATCTAGCAATTCACTGGCATTTATAGTGTTAGAAACTTTACATTCTGCATGTTATCTGGAGATAATGTGTTATGGAGATGCATGTTATCTGCATGTTATCTTGAACTCTAGGTATTATTTTACATAGACAGAAGGTAGGAGTTTAATATTTTTGTTCAAGTACCTTTTTCTATTAGGATATTACCATTTCCAACTCTTTCTTTTAAAAAAATCTGTTCTGATCATTACATAAAGTAGAAAAGTTTGAGCAGCAGAATTTATGTTGTGTTGCATTTTCATTTGGCATTTAGAAAAACTAGAAGGGATCTTTTAAATCTTTGAATATTTTTAAGAAAGTATCAAGCACGAAGTTGTTCAAATGTATATTTTCACAACGAGATAAAAAGTAAAGAGGGATAAAGATAAAAAAGCAATCTGCAGAGGATCTGTTGTAATTAACAAGACTTGAAAATTGCAAAGATGTTTCAGGATTATTTTTTTTTTACTTTTCATTGTTCTGAAATTTTTTTCATTAAACAAGTCATTATATTTTTTGAGAATGTGCTCTTAGTTTTGCTGGGGACTTCTTAAGGCCTCAAAAATGTTTGATGTAATTTGATTTTTAAGATTCTTCCTCTATCAGTCTGCTGAACTTAAGCATTCTCTTCTGGAGTTGACATTTAATTAGTCAGACAACAGCCTCTTTCCCTACAGAAAAAGGCTTAAATATGTACTGTGCAATCTAGGGAAATTTTCAGATATTCATTTTTTGCAATCCCTTGTAAACTGTAAACTGCCACAAACTTATTTTTGCCCCATTTGCAGAGTCTTACAAAACACAGATAAAAGATAAATATTAAAAATAGGAAGAAAGATATGTCAAGATGCTAATCTACACATTGTAATATATAGGTTTTTCTTCCTTTTTCTACTTTTGAAAATGTTCGTACCATATAACCAAAATATATATTTGCAGGACTACAAGAATTTATTAATATCAGTTAAACTACTCCTGTACTTTACTTAAAGTGCTTAGATGTTTTTCTGAAGCACTTCTGATTTCTTAACCAGAATATAGTAAATATAGCTATCTTTATAGCATCCTCTTTATAATTTATTTTTTTTTTTCTTACTAATCACTGTGAAGTTTCAAACGTCAATATGTTGTTACTGTACTTTATGAATCACAAAATCATGGAGCTGGAAAGGAACACAAGAGATCAGCTGGTCAATCAGCCCTCCAAAAGGCAGGTTCTGTTCATAGCAACCTTTCAAAAGCATAGACAAAATGTTTATTTAACCTATTTTACAGACTACAGATGACAAGGATTGAACAGATTTGCTGGAAAGTCTTATGGGTTTTTTTGTCATATTTATTCTGACCATTGCCTGCCACCTTTAGCATCATATACAAAACATTGAGACAACTAATTCTTCCTTTCCTCTTCTCAGTAGCTTTTTACACATTTATTTACACATTAATTTCCCCTGCTTTTGTAACTTCCTACATTTTTAGAAGCTTGTCAGAATTCTGCTCTGCTTATGCAGATATGCCTATACCCAAAATGAAAATGCCAAGAACTAAGCTGTTACAAAAGCGTAGTTAGAGCTGGCTAGAGTCACTTCAGCAGCCTTGTGAACTCAGCACAGCCGAGTGTTACAAAGCATTTAGCAGCCTTAATATATCTGTCCATGAGTTTTTCATCTGCAGCAACCTTTCCCTGACTTTTCCTTAAAGTAGGCAAAGACTTTTCTTTTTTTTCTAAGCAGCACATATATTGCACCATTTACTTATACCTCATAAAATCAGATTATGACTTAAAGCTGGCCAATGAAACTTATATAAGCAAAAATGTCCTCTCCAAGGAAAAGATTTCCAAAACCAAAACCTGCAAAGACAGCTTGAAGACACCCAAGGTAAGCTAATTCTGTGGGGCTTGGGGGTTTTTGTTTGTTTTTATTTAAAACATCCATTGTTGGCCCAAACTTAAGAGCTGGCTCAGAAGTCATATGTGATATGAGACCAGTTTTGATTCATCACCTGTCCCTTCCAAACACAGACTGCTGTTATCATTAGTATTAGTTCTGAGGTATTGTTCTTTGCTCAAGGCAGATGCTTTCCTCCGACTCTGTTTTGTCAGGCTCTAGGGAGGGCAAATCTAACATGAGTCTAGGATTTGTAACTGAAGAATCAGGTCTTATTAGGTTTTCTATTTTTGCAATCTGAAGAAATTAGTATTCATATCGCTTATAAGTTAGCTGCATTTGTGCTAGATGTTCTTTTGCAAAAATAAACCTGAGATAGTTCACTAAATTAATCAAAAAAAAAAAGCAAAGTAACAATCTCATCCAGAGCATATAAAAATGTTTGTTAGAGTTACAAAATATCTTGCAAATACATACCAAGCTGTCTTCTCAAGTGGAAATCAAAGCAGCGTTTAATCCCAAACTAAACTCACACTTGTTAGAAGATAAATTATTATTACTTTGAATACAAGGTTGCATATAAAATATTTTACTTGCCACACTTTATATGACTTTTTAAGCCAACTTTCAAGTATTCTAAAAATACTGTATGGCAAATGTTTTCACTTGATTAATTTTTGTCACCACACTTAGATTAATACAACTCTGTAACAGAAGACATCTGCATAGTGTTCCTGTGGGAGCTAAGGACATGAGATAGAAGGTTTGCAAGCAGAGAACTATTAATAGTTCTTGCAAATCAAATTATTACATAACGAAACAAACTTATATAAGATCACAGCTTAGAAATACTTTGTAAGTAAGTTTTAATTCTGCATAAACTTGAATGCACTAGTTCAGGAGTCACTGAATTTGCACCTAACAGTTTAGCACAAAACCAACAGAGATATGCATTTGTGTATGTCTAGCCTAAGTCTTGTTTGTAGTCTAAATATTAATAACATAAAAAAGAAACAATATAGCTAGTCTACAAAGTATCTTCAAAGGCATTTTCTCAAGGTTTAGATATATATGGGTGTGGAAATTATACTACATTCAGAAGGAAGGAATCACTTACGACCACTCAACAATGTGTGTGATTTGTTATTGATGAAGTCAGAATGTTAATTTCTGCATAGTGGAAAGCTGTCTGGATTTTCTGGACTGAAAACCTGAGTAACACAACTTCAATTATCTAGGATATCATAACAATGTTATGAAGCTGCAAAAAGTCAAAACATTCTATGATACATTTTTCCATACCATTAATACTTCTCACAGATGTCATTCTCCTACTAGTCACATCGAACAGAGTGCATACAAATACAGAGCACACATGGGAAAGGGTTGAACAGTGATGCCATGATGGATAGCAGAGTATTCTCTAACCTAGCAAGCAAGGTTGAGATTAGACAAGGACTCCTAATAAGGAGTCAGTTGCCAGAACAAGATCTCTTAAAGGCAGATTCCTTGTGAAAAGTCTTTAAAATGGGACCGGATATCTTTCTAAAAGATGAGTTTCAGTTTCACCAGTGTTATGATTTGAACCTTGCAGTGGAAATTTTGCTACATCAGAAATCAGAAAAGATTATTATAGAGATACCTTGTGACCTTAAAATACAAAGACCTATAGCAGTCCCCTAAAAGAGCAGAAATAGTAGCAGTATGTCTAGCTACAAAAGCTTCTTTTCTATGAAGAAACAGATATATAAAAAAAAAAACCACAAACCCAAACACCACAGGAGAAATATATATGTGTAGGTAAGCAAATACGCATGTACACACACAGGCATGTATATATACATATCCACATACAAAGACAGACATGTAATAGAGAATCTGTGCATATGCTTTCTTCCTGAATAACTTTTACTGCAAGGAAGAGAAAAAAGTAACCTCAGAAATCATCAGCATAAAGGAAGGAAGGAGACAGGGAGCCTATGGGAAATACTGAAGATTATTATAAAGTTCATGAACTAAAAGGGAAAATGTTTTGTTAATTTGGGTTTGAATTTCTTTACTTTAAAAGTACATTGATATTCTTGTGGAAGCTTTGGCACTGAATGCCTCACAGTCCAGTATGAATCCTGAAATTAAGAGTATCTTGTAAAGACATTTCAGATGGGTTTTGACAATGGGTGTAACTTGCTTCTAACCCATTCTTTATAATACTTATTTCCTGGCTTTTGATGACTACTAGTTTAATAGAGATCTTTTTGCTTCTGAAATGTATATGAATGAAAATATATACGATATTATTGTGGAACTAATGTTCTGCAATACATTTTTCTCCTTTTAGCCTTGTTAACCCAGAATAACTACTCAGCTTCACCAGTCCCATTAAACATACATTTCTGCTTTTGGTATGGAAGCTATTGACTTACTGATTCATTATTGCTAATAGTCTTGTTAATATCAACACAGAAACATGAATAAGTTATCAACAAATGGAATTCTTTGCATGGCAGTTGAGACTATCTTTACTCTTCTTAAGCACATTTGGGTTTCCGTCAAAGGCAACTGAGCAGTGGGTGCTAAGTCAGGCCCAGTGATCCCAAGTGCTACAGGGAGAGGATCAAGAGTTGATTTACATGTGATGTGGATAACTGAAGACCAGCCTCTCGAGCACTTGTGATTAATTGCCAGCTGTCACAAGCTCCTGAAATTAAGGTAATACTGATAGCCACTAATGTAATTAAGACTCAGAGTCCAGAAATGGAAAGGACTGAGAAAACAAAAGCTATTGCTAGTCACGCAAGACCAACAACAAAAAAAGATAGATCTCTGAAATTACAGTGACATGAAGGATAACTATGTGTTTTGGTAACCATACAAAATGAGGTCGCACACTACAGTGAAGTTCACTTTCACCTTAATCTCCATAACTTTTCTATAATAAATGAACACAATAAACTGTAGTAAGTCATCCTCACAGCATCTTTGCTCCAGGCACACACTCAGCAAGGCAATGCAAGTTAGTCTTTCAACTAACTTCATTTAAAAAACTGACTGCTGTTCGGTTAAGTTTCTGTTAGTGGCACTTTAATTCAAGCAAGTTCTCTGAAGGATTTCATTCTCTTTTTGATACATGTTTCAGGTATTTTGCTAAAAAGCTCTCTGGGAGCTCATGTCATGTTAACTGCAAATTAAAAGAATTAAAGTGGCAGTGCCAAAGCAGACTGTTTTTATTAAATTAATTTTTAAACACTAGGGAAATTTTAAACAAAGGAAACAGAATAAAAGCTAAGCTAAATCTTAATCCTTAAAAAGCCTGTCATTAAAATTGCCACAAGATGCTTAATTTCCAGTGTTCCCCAATTCATTTACTATGTGCAGTCCTTTTTCCTGTGTGCTCTGTCACATATATGGGACCACACATCATTTGAAACTGTATCTGTGTGGTGGGTTGACCCTGGCTGGATGCCAGGTGCCGACCAAAGCTGCTCTATCACTCCCCTCCTCAGCTGGACAGGGGAGAGAAAATATAATGAGAGGCTCATGGGTCAAGATAAGTACAGGGAGAGATCACTCACCAATTACCATCATGGGCAAAACAGACTTGACTTGGGGAAATTAGTTTAATTTATTTCCAATCAAATCAGAGTAGGATAATGAGAAATAAAACCAAATCTTAAAACACCTTCCCCCCACCCTTCCTTTCCTCCCAGTCTTAACTTTACTCTCAATTTTCTCTAACCCCTCTCCTCCAGCAGCACAGGGGGACGGGGAATGGGGGTTACGGTCAGTTCATCACACCTTGTCTCTCCCGCTCCTTCCTCCTCAGGGGAGGACTTCTCACACTCTTCCCCTGCTCCAGCGTGGGGTCCCTCCCACAGGACACAGTCCTCCATGAACTTCTCCAACATGGGTCCTTCCCATGGGCTGCAGTTCTTCATGAACTGCTCCAGTGTGGTCTCTTCCATGGGGTGCAGTCCTTCAAGCACACACTACTCCAGCGTGGGTCCCCCACGGGGTCACAAGTCCCGCCAGAAAACCTGCTCCGTGGGCTCCTCTCTCCATGGATCCGCAGGTCCTGCCAGGAGCCTGCTCCAGCGCGGGCTTCCCACGGGGTCACAGCCTCCTTTGGGCATCCACCTGCTCCGGCGTGGGGTCCTCCATGGGCTGCAGGTGGAGATCTGCTCCACTGTGGACCTCCATAGACTGCAGGGGAATCTCTGCCTCTCCATGGTCTTCCCCACGGGCTGCAGGGGAATCTCTGCTCCGGGGCCTGGAGCACCTCCTCCCCCTCCTTCTTCACTGACCTAGGTGTCTGCAGGGCTGTTTCTCTCACGTGTTCTCACTGCTCTCTCTGGCTGCAATTGCACAGGGATTTTTTTCCCCCTTCTTAAATCTGTTATCCCAGAGGCACTACCGCCATCGCTGATGGGCTCGACCTTGGCCAGTGGCGGGTCTGACATGGAGCCGGCTGGCATTGGCTCTGTTGGACATAGTGGAAGCTTCCAGCAGCTTCTCACAGAAGCCACCCCTGTAGCCCCCCAGCTACTAAAACCTTGCCACGCAAACCCAATACAATCTGTTATTCTGAATGTATTAATTGTATCTTTCAGATTTTCTATTTTAGGATTTGTTAAAGTGTTCATCACTGTTGTGTTACAGTGATGGATACTTCTCTAGTCAAGTGAGGCAGTGAAACCTTACGAAGTGATTCATCTTACCTAAGTCACTCATCCATTATATATTCTGTGTCTAAGCTAACTATCCTGAACATATCCAGGACTGAAACGCAACCAAGATGTTTAATCTGCATGAAAGTCCTATGATGGTTCACTTTCATAACTCAGTCATCTAAATTCTGCACATTCTATCCATACTGCCCTGTTTTACTCTGCTCAGCTCATCAGCTGAGCAATCAGCTAATTGACAAAAGCCAGGTCAAAACCAACACCATTAAAAAGGCAACAAGACCTGCTGACCCCTATAAAAGGCAGAAATCCTTGCACATTTCTCTGAGCGTCAAAGTTAGTGAAGCAGTAATGGTGCTTGAGAGATTTCTGCTACTTTTAAGTCATGTCATTGTATTCAGCTGGACTCAGCTGCATAAGTGTTTAAAAGAGGAAAACCTAAGAATTTCTCACCCTACTTCCAGCTTCCCCAGCCCATGGATGAGAGAAACAATACGACATGATTTCACATGCTTTCTGCATGTCTGTCTTTAGAGTAAATCAACCTTGGAGAATGTTACCAAGGATACAACATTTCTGTGAGCACTCACCCCAGCCTCCTGGCTCTGCTAGTCTTTACTGGCATTCACTGCTGCAAAGCTTTTGAGATGCTAAGAAAATTCTTTGTCCTCAAAGAACACGTGGAGTTTATTAAATTCCCCAAACCCTATTTCCCATGTGGGCCTACAAAAAGATAAAGTGATCTTTCCACAGAAAGTTACATTTAATGAAGTGCGAGGGAGACTTACAGGTGAGCTCCTTAAGTTTCAGGCACCAACAGGTACATATAAAAGATAGGACAGAAGTTTTCAACATCTCTCTATAGTTTACCAGCATACTCTTCCTGGTAATTGCATTTTGTTATCCTCTTCTCCAACAGCCATTTCTTCCAGGAGTAAAGGTAGCCCCTCAGGAGCTGTGCCTGCCCTCATCTTCTGTTTTTCTAACTCCATGCCTTTCCTTTTGCTCCAGTCCCTCAACCCCTTCAGTTTCCTAGAGACCATAGGAAGGAGCACTTACAGACAGGCGTATTGGCATTCCAGCAGTGAAAATAAGATGTAATCAGAGCATTTTGGACAGCAGGAATATGACAGAGGAATGAAGACAGGATACACTTTTTGCAGAGTTTTGTATGAGTGTATCTGAGGAGAAAAGAAAAATGATCCCATACCCCTCTCAATGTGGTGATCATGTCAGGAAGTCCTGGGATCTCAGATTTCCTTAGGGAAATGTAGCTTTCAACATCTGCCGTGGGGAGGGCATCCATTACTGCTGCAAACTCTGGTACCATGCTTGTTTAAATGTGAAGCCTGACTGCAAAGTGTCTATGATACCTGATACTGTTAAGTCACAAAGCTTGGAGGCTGTTCGTACAAAGGATTCAGATACAATAAAAAGTATTGCAACTCTCACATTTCTCATATATACATGATTCCCATTAAGATAAATGTGTTTCTTACATTTGGGGAGAGTTACAGGCTCTCGTGGATATGAGAAGAATGTTTGTGCTATATGAGTTCTGTTTCTTTACTAGTAATTTTTAATTTACTGACCAAATTTCTTCAAATTTTATAGAGTATTTAACACTTTGACTGCAAATTTTCCTATTAAGAAATAAAGATAACTCCTCAAAATTTAAAATAGTTGAAATCTTGTCACTCGTTTTCCTTTCATTGACTTTAGAATAAATTTAGTGTAAATCAAATTACAATAATAAAGTTACAGTCTACAAGTCAGTAAGCTGATTATTTACAGGGGAAGTTTTCTGTATTTCTTTCCAGGCAGATTTTTTTTTTTTCCCCCCGATACCAAGTACCACAGCTTTCATCTAGGGAAGAACTCATATTCCACACAAATATCAAAGTTCCAAGTATCAGATTTTTCCTTTGCTCCTCTTTTTATTGTAAAGACATTTTAGTATTGCCTTTTTTGTCTTTGCTTTCAAACTTAACAAATGTAACTATATTATAAATCAATCCCTTTTTTTATTATGTATTAACCAATTTTTTTAGCATATTGACATCCTTTGTTCATACCAGCAGCTACTGGCTGGTAATGAAGAAATTACCGAAAATAAAGTAAAGCTATCGAGTTCATCTTCTGGTAGAAGATGGGAAAGTAGCATCTTTCCTCATCATAGAAACTGGTAAAAAAAGCTGTAAATACAATAACATATATCTTAAATGGGCACACTGAAAATGCTGTTCCACTTGCAAAATGAATTTTGAAGCAATTGAAGGTATTAATCTCAGTGCCTCACAATCTTCTGGTCTAATTGATCCAGCCAATGATAATCACTGCCCATCTGCTTCCTTCAAACTCCCTTTTAAGGGTATCCGCACACTTCAGCTGCACTATGCTGTCGTTACTAAGGCAACCAGCATGTGAAGCAGGTAGAAACTGTGTTTATTCACCTTATTACATTCTGCTGCCAAAGAAACCCCACAAAATTATGTGTCTCAAAAGCTACACTTTTGTATGCAAGGAACATATAAAAGGCCTTTTGGGGGGAAAGGAGGTGTTTCTATTTTTCTTTCTTTTCTTTCTTTCAAAAAAATACTTTTCTATTTGTGGAATAAGGAAATACAGGTTTCATAACAGCTACGATGAAGTATGACACAAGGTAAATAGGAATTATTCCAGGCAAGTTATGAGCATGTCCAAGTCCACAGTAGACACAGAAGGTGCTCTCTCAAAGTACCTGCTATGCACAGTCTGATGCAACAACATGCATTTGTGTCCTATATGTAAAGTTTCTCACATGCTCACTGGATGATGCCAACTTAACTCCCATGTAACTGTCAGGCTCCTCCTTACTGTGTGACCTGGGAGTGCTCACCCAAATCCCAGGTTTGGATATGCTGTGTCCTACATGATTTTAAGTTTAGGAAAAAACCAAACCCCATCCCCTTCCTCATGATTACTTTTCCTCAAGAAAGCAAGCCAAGTACTTTTTATCAAAATATTTCACCATTTAGCTCATGCTAAATATTTCAGAAGTTATAGTCTTCTGAAGAGACAAAAAATACAAGGTTTTTGCAAGGCTTGAGAGGTTACAGGGTAGAATCAGAAGAGATTTGCCCGACACAAAACCAATTCCATGTCTTTCAGCAATATTTGCAAAATGTTTTGCCCTGATCTCTAATTCACTTCAACATTACAAATATAAAATCTATCCCTCTCTTACTGCTTTCACCAAGTTCAAACCCACTTAGAACTCTGCGGAGGAATCGAGCCTCTGAGGTTAGTGCAGGTGAATTATACGTTCTGATGAATTAGCTGAAATATTAACGTAGCAGAAATAATCACATTCTGCACTGAAGGCTGAGACACTAATTGTGTCTTGCATTTTTACACGCGGCTGACACCAAAAGGCCAAAGAGCATGTCTTAGAGGAGGCAGCAGCCCTTATGGGGAAATAGGAAACCTCTCCCAGTTTGAATGGAGCTGCCAAGGAGAGCTCCCCTTTGGAACAGTTCCCCCTATAGCAAAATGTTAGCAGTTTTGTTTAGAGCTAGTCAGGAATTTTCCAGTGAAACAAAGTCCATCAAAAGTGGTAGCTTGTTGAGCTTCAAATTATTAGTTTGACCAGCTGTGCCTGCTCACCTGCATTCAACTCAAAAGATTTATTCTGCTTAAAGATCTACTTTAAAAACTGAGGACAGGATTTACATGTCTACTTCCAAACTATTCATCCAAGCCTCCTTTTTTGGTCAGCAGAGAAACTGGCATTTATAGAAAATGATTTATTTGCACAGTGTTAGCCCTGTAGGAGGGGAGTTATGTCCTACTCTTCCCTGTTTCCACTGACTGTAATGGAAACATAGACATCTGGCTCAAGTGCAGGCATCTACATTTCATCAGACAAATCACCCCCTTAAAGAATGTCATCTTGTGTCTCTTCTCAGTATATTCTTGTCCTCAGAAAATTATTAGTCTGGCCAATGTGAAATTACTGTTTGAGTTATAGGGAACTTGTGTAATTGAGTAATACACTTAAGAGAAGCCCTGCAGTGAAGGACAAAAATACAAGTGTTTCTGTCAGTGTATCAATGAAGCAGAAAAAGACTGGAGACTGGGACTACCAGATTGCTGGTTTTGCTACACTGAACCTTAGGAAGCTGGCAGCCAGTTGCAATTCTGAGTTACATCACAAGGTTTGAGAATCTCATGATCACATTAACTCACTAATTGTACGCAGCCAATTGTGCCCCAACTCACTTTTTCCTTTGCAAAGCCAATCTCATCCAGATTTGAGAACAAGGATCCAAATTATTCAAGGCCATCCAGAATCAGAATTATGTTAATGTAAAAGAAAGAGGAAAATCACATTTTTCCAGGGATAACTAAGGAAACCCATGGACGTACATATTCTATTAGTATGTGATGTAACATTTCCTAGGCGTGGAGATACAACTTGGTGGAAAAACTAATTTCTAACACGTAGTGAAACTCTTCCATGATCTGCACTGGTAAGGGATTCACTGAAAAGAGGTGTTTATTCTTCGGCATGTGAAAGCTTTGCATGCTGCGTGCTTTCAGTGCCCTCTTCTCATGTGAATTCTGCTCAGATCAGTCAAATACCTCTGGAAACTCTTTGCATGATTCACTCCTTAGCATTCCAGGCTGTTTGAAAGTAACCTAAGATGAGATTAGGTGATTCTGTAAATATTTTAAGTTACAAAGTTTAAGGTGTAAATACATTCTTCTTAAATCATATTGTAGACTGATCCAGTGTCTTGATTAACACAGCCACAGGAAAACAAGAATATGGTATATAAGCACTCAGGGCACTGATAGATTATGGTCTTAGCAAATTGAACTCCGTTGGATCATCAGATTTCTGCCACAGATTAATAAAAACAAAGGAGATAAATGACATATTGCCATCAAACTAATGGCATTTGATTCAGCTAGGCTAGCTGTGGAGGACCTGTCCTAGCACTATTGTAACTCAGTATAGAGCAGTCCCAAGAAGTTGCCTTACCAGTGTCAAGCTCAGAAAGAAAGGTATCAGAAAACTCTTCTCTTGCCTTAAGTCAAGCTGAACTCTGACACAGCAAAGTTTCTAGGCCACAATAATTTCAATATATCTGAGTTTTCACTTACAGAGGTTGAAGTGTCCAAAAGCAATGAACATTTTGTAGCTTTCCTGTATGAAGAAGCAGGATGAAAGCATTTAGAGCTCCAAAATTCACGGTGGTGTTGCACTATAGTGTCACCTTACAACTGCAAATGACAGAATTGAAAATGCTTATACTGCAACTGCACATCATTTCTAGCAAGAGGTCTCACGTGTTGCTAATAGTAGATGTGTACATAGATTAAGATAACTCTGCTGCCTCCTGCATCGGTGGTTGCATTTGAGATGGATAGTTCGGATTGCACCAAGTAACTATAGTCCTGATCCACAACTTGCATAAACTAGAGGAAAAAGTGAATCTGCTCTACAACATGAGAATATATCAATGGTAATCATACAAAAGTAAAAGAAACTAGTGTGAAAACAATGCAAGCAATAATACCTTAGGAGGACATTATTCTTCCAAGTAGTTTAAAAATGTAGAAGAGAACGATTTCCCATGGGATACATAGGTTGGAGTGTAATTGGCATTTTTGTACAAGTATTATAATTGTTATTATAGATTGCACACAAGCTTGGTGGACATTGCATAATTGTCTCCTTAAAATGTAAATAAATATCTGCCTAAGCTGCATCCTCAGTCCCTTCTGTTTCTATAAATACTCTAATGACAGCAGAAGTTCATTTAAGCAAATATAGCTAGCTATCTGCAGTTATTGTTGTTCCAAAGCTTTCATTGTGGAAACCTAGTTCAAAAAGTTACACCCACGTACATATGCCAAAAACACAGACATTATATGCAATAAGAATAGATTTGATTTGTGAATATTCTCAGGCAATATCTTGAGTAAACAAAACAGACTAAGAATTATTTCATAAACCAGACTGAGCCTGTGCTTTAAGCTTTACATGAGACTGACTAGTTGCTATGCCCAAACACAAAGCTTCAAGAAATGCTTTTGATTCAGATAGTCACTCTTCTTCCACAGCACCTCTCTTGTTTCTAGGGTGTTATACTTCCCCAGTAGCAAATTATTTTCCCTTTGACAGTCTAGTTCCACTTTGCAGTGCATTGTTTACGTGGATTCAGGTCTTTCTATTTCCTAGCATGTCTCTCTTTTCCTGTTTTCACTAAAACGTTATACGTGATGTCTGAGGACTGTGAGGTTAAGAGGTCATTGCAGTGGTTCCCATTACAGGGCACGTATCAGTCAGAAACCAGGTACTGGAAGAACCAGATTTACATCCAACACCTTGGTCTGAGTGGTCAGTGGGTAACACTGATGCATCATGCAGTGAGCAGTAGTGCAGTTGAATGAGATGCACAACATAAATTAAATGGAAGAAATTAGCAATCTTGTGATATTTTCAAAGAAAGAATACTTCATATTACCTCAAGTTAATAGCTGCTGGCATTAGTTGCAGAACTACATGGTGATTTTGATCTTGTGACTTCTGTGCATGTGGTTTGATAGCAGTGTTTCTGCATCTTTTCAAATTGAAGTACTACCTACTCTTATTGGAAAGAAAAAACCCCACACCTCAACAAACCTGTGTAGGATCTTGTGCACCTCTGCACTTTATGTAGAATGAAATAAAAAGGTACTATAAAAGAAATAAAAAGATAGTAAATCTTGAATATTCATACATTATACCTTGCATTTTGTTTCTTTTACTGCATGCATGAAAATGTGCATGCTTATTTGCTTTTTGATTCATAGCTGTGCAGAGTCTGATGACTCACTGCTCCTACACAGTGAATTCAATGTTCTTTATGTCTCTGACTTACCACGCATACACACATCAGCTGCCTAACACATACAGGGTAGATCATAGATGCATCAATCTGTTTTTCTGTATCTAAAACTGATCTGCACATATTGAGTGACTGTTTGTCCAAGATTTCCAAGTGTCCAGCAGCTCAATCATAGCTCATTTATGACTTCAGGAAATCCTAGGCAAATGGCTGAAATTTTCCTAGACATAATTTCTGACAGAAACAGAAGGTGTTGCCAAGATATACTAACTCCTGGGTGATGTTCACAGATTCAGATACAGAAATGATATAAAAATCAGGCATCACATTTTAATGTACAGTTCTCTTTAAAGGTGACTCACAGTAGTAGCTCTAGAAAAAGTATCCAGAAAATGCTCAATAGCCTATCCTAAGAGATGCTTCTGTGACAAAGACAGATAAAAAATATTGCAACCCTCTTGCATAATGCCTGGAACACTAATTGTAAGTAAATTTTGAAGGGAAAGAAAGAGTTAACAGCAGCTTAGGAGCTAGAAATAATTTTTCTTACAAAGTTATCTTCGTTATATATCCAAAAATAACACAACAATGAAACACAATGATTCTTTAGCTATTCCAAGCTATAGACGATTTTTAACATGTATTGTCCTTTAATAAACGTCATATCTGACCTTAGCTTTCTCGTGGAGGATCTCATTTTCCCTGTCTAAGGCCAAGGGTTCTATTATTCTCCACTAAGTACCAGGACAATTATCACATATTTACAAGTTCAGCTCTTAAGTATATCTTAGTCTAACTTTTTTTAAAAATGGACCTTCAAACCAGTCCCTCATACACAAGATTATGAGCTGATTCAAGTGACAATGTGCCTGTGTAGTTTGCAGAAATTTCATAGTCCAGACCTACTATGTAGATTTCCAGGTGAAAAATTGTTGTAAAATGGACAAAAAAGTGACCAAATATAAACTTGATGAAAAAGTGACTTAGTGGAAAAAAATTAGTTAACAGTCAAAACCAGAACTAGAGAAATAACATGGTTCTGGGGTTTGGCAGTTTCCTTGAAAAAAAGACTAAAATGATTGTTTGGGTCCTTTAGAAGTATATTTTTAAAAATTAAGATCACTAAAGTGACATTTTGGTAAACTTTCTAGGTCATCACAAAATGACTGATTCGACCTAAAAAGAAAAATTCTGTTTATTTTCAATTTGGGAAAAATCTTTATTTTAAATTACATTTCAGAACAAGGCATTTAAATTGAAATGTTAGGGCATTTTGATTTAAAAGTTTTTAAAACATAAATTGGGATTAGGAGAGGGATTTAATCTCTTTTCAACCAAAACAATATCGCAATGCTGACGGGAATTCACAAAATGGTTTGGTTGACACAAATCTTTCTGTCAACATAATCTGTAGTTTTGAATCAAGAGAAAATCATTTTGACCAAGAAAAAAATGCTTGAACTCCATGACACGATCTGTAACATGTTGAAAACAAAAATATGACAATGTAAGACTTATTTTAAGTTTTCTACTAGGACATCATTCTCACTGAATTCATAGGAACTGCAAGTCACAAATGTAATAGACGTATTGACCTCACCATTGTCACCTTGCTTGGAATTGAAAACACCGTGAGTATTCAGACCTACAGGACACCCTAGAAGATGCTTCAGGGCTGACAGTTAAGACTCTTTCCTAATCCAGAAACAAAAATTAGCTTCAAGATTTTTAATCAAAGCAGAATGATAAATTCTAATAAGATACAATAATATAAATCAAAGTGAATGCTCAGTCTGGGAGTTTGGCTTCAGCTTGGCATCTGAGACTATCCAAAATGTCACTAGATATTGGAGAATGTTTTCACAATTTTCTATGAGAAGCCAGCTATACTTCACATACAAAATGATCAGGGGAACAACCATGCAAGAATAAAATACAGATAAATGAGTAGCCTAATTTATTAAGAATTTTTTCATAATAAAATGTCCCTAGTACAAGAAAGGATAGATACCTGACAGCAAAGACAAAATAACTCAGAAGACAGAAAACTCTGAATAAGCTGGCAATTGCTGCTTTGGCTCAGTTTCTTGTAGTAATGACTATAAAGGTTTACCTTTATCTCAAAGGTTAGAGAAAATAATTCTTTATAACAGATGTCTCTGAATATTTCGCTCTGTCATTACTGCACAGCTAGACAGTACATTTGTGAGAGTCTTCTGCTTTGTTGCAGTTAGGATCTATAATGCTAAGAAATACATTATCTTCATTTGTACCACACTACAAACTATTATTACAAATTTTCAACTATAGATAAGGAAAATATATATAACAATGAACAAAAGGCTCAGAGGAACAGTTTTGACATATATAGCAACTGCTTCTATATTTTATTTTCTGTTCTAGACAAATTGGAACATGATTATCTTCCTAAGAAATGCATATTATTAAGTTGGAATATACTTCGGAGTGTGTTAATAACTCTTTCATATTAATATAATTTCAAGACCTGGAAGCACTGCATCTGACTCCATGGTTTCTTTCAGAGCAAGAATTGAAAGCAAATTTCCAGACATAATTAAAGGCAGATGGACTTGAACCTATCTAAAAGTCAATTGTTAGACTGACTTTATTAACCCTATGTATATATATAAAAAAAAAGTTACTGCATTAGAAATTGATGAACCTGATGATGAAATACAACTTCCTGAATGTCTCTGTAGTTTACAGACTCTGCAACTGTATATATAGAATAAATCTATCTCCCAGAGGAAAAAAAAAAAAGTTAGTTTTTAAATAGGAATAAGCTATAACTTTTCTCATTACAGCCTGACTTCTATTGTGGGTCTGCTTGCAGGTACTCATGTAACATATAATTTTAACAAAATGTTTTTACAGGAGTGGGATCAGTTCTTACCTTCAGATTACCACAATTCAGTAGTTCTTTAGTTTTACAGATACATATGATAATAAAATTCATTATCACTTTTGAATACATGCTGTCATAGACTAAGATCATGTATATACATCAATGAGCAGAAGCAAATGCTCAGTAAAAGGCATTTAGTAATCTTCATAAATACTTATTCATCTCTAAAAATCACCTATTTCCTATTAGGTGCATGCATGTTCCAATAACCGAACTGGAGTAAACATATATATCAATGTACTCAGAGTAATAGAAACAGGCTGAGGACCAGGTTCTCTCATTGTCAAGGAGCCTGGTTTTCTAATAGTGAGTGAACATCCAAGGCATCTTCATACCTATCTCATTGTACTTCACATCAGTAATGAGGATCAGCTCTCCAACACTGAAAGGAGAGGTGGTACCTCTATAACAATTCCTTTTATGTAGGAACTGCACCTTTCAAAAAAACTGAAGAAACAGGAAATTCAGTGTACGTGTGCCATTAGAGCTCATCAAGAGTAAGCTATCCTCTAGCTCTCCTCTGAACAAGGACTTTGCTCAATTCAGAGTTTGTTTTACAATGTCTATAATGAGTTTCAAAATTTGTGTGTGTGTCCTTTCAAAATAACACTGGAAAATTAAACTAACCTGGGAGGAAAAAGAAAAATCCTCTGGAATTTTTCCCTACTCCATGGGATCTACTATTAGAAAAAAAATAAGAAACAACTTTAAGAACAAAGTTAATGTAATAACTTTTTGCTAATCAGTTTTCATGTGTATGCACAATCAGTCAGAAAACATCCACTTTCCAGAACAAATGCAAATGAAAAAATCAAATCAAACAGAATGGCTTTGTATAAGCTATTTCAGCTATTTCTTTTGTAAGTTAGGAGATGAGAGAGATTGTTATGCTGTTTCTGTTTTAAGTACATGGGATATGCATGGAAACCAAGTGTAGAACCATCTAAATAATTAAATATGTCCATAGACAGGCAACTCCTGTTAACATTCTTCATGGTTTTCATCTGGGTGTCATGTGGTTAAGTGTTTTGCTTAATCTTGCTATACATTCACAAGCCAGTTTGATTAAAATCAGCGAATACATATCTTTTCATATGTATTTTTAGAATATTTTTTGGAACTTCCAAGCTCTTAGGTGAAAGTGAAGGAAAAGGAGGAGAAAAATATGCTGGTAAACCTTGTGCAACTCACACAGTTTATCAGAGAAAATTACCAAAACTGTCGACGCTCTTGTCACACTGTAAGTGAAAGTACAGAAGTATTAATGACAAACAGCAACAGCTTCTCCAGAAACATTGCACATAAACACTATTGTTAATCCTGCTGCTAAGAAAGATGAGCCCCAGTGTGATTTGTGTCATAAACAACTGCAGGCTTTTTTAACGGCGGTGTGTTGGTAGCGCTGCTCAGATTCTCTGCAATGACTTTCTGTATGGCACCTCACACAATATTGACTGTCACTGTTGTTCCTTAAGCATACTGGGAATCAATATGGTTAGTAATAGTAATTACAATAAATGAGCATTATGAGTAATATTTTACTTCCAAAAGAATCAACAATCATAATTTCTGTCTGTGCTAATTATATTTTCACTGTGGCTCGTAGATAACTAGGGCAGAAAAGTAGACTGTAGCCTATAGTTAATGAACCAAATCAATTTATATCCTTTTATTCTATACAGAATACAAAGGAGGGATTATGATGGGAGCATCTTTTGACACACGTTTCCCTGCTAAGTTTCAGGCCAGCCTGGAGAAAAGATGGCAATGTTTTGAACGAGTCTGAGGATGCTTGGAAGTGCCTCAGGCAAGGATGCTAGAAGGGAAGCAGCTCTGTCAAGAACTTCCTGCAAATACAGTTTTGAAAAGGCTGTCAAAACCAGCATACATACAACCACAAAGAAATAGACTCCTACAGCTGCACTTACCCTTCTTTATAAAGTAGGTATCAACTGTCACTTGGAGACAGTTAATCATCCAAAACAGATATAAAAAAAAACATACTGGAGCAGAAACTAGGGGTATGAAATGGAAAAAAAATATTCAACAGTTAATTCCTAATTCTCAGGTGTAATTTTGTGCTGCATGCATATCTATATGAATCTGTGCATTTAGACTCATCCTCCTATTTGCAAATTATCATGAAAATAATCATGTGCATGTGTTCAAATGTGATACATACAGATTACTGTAGAGTTAAATAATGCACACAGAAAAGTTGAGGCCTAAGTGAAATTGCTTGGAAAAATAGCTAGGTTTGACTGCCCTCCTACTCTTCAGTCAGAATAAGTTCTTTTAACTTAAACATTATTTCAGTTCAACAGCAAGTGCTGGTGCTATAGTCTTGCCTCTTGAATAATACTTGGGGCTGATCAAAGATGTTAGAGCGTGTCAGTGACAACCTTCTAACCTTTCCATCCTTCCCATAAATTAATTGCTGTAAAACCAGACTACAATGACTGGGAGTGCAGTTCATTGGTAAGAAACAAACCTTGCAAATCAGTGAAGCAAATGCACTGAATGAAGCTGTTGCCTGAGTCAACCAGGTCTGGATGGTGATAATCTAGACAACTATTTATATGTAGCCTATCTTTCACTTCGGATTAGATTTGTTAAGGTTTATTTTCCTTAAGGAGTCTTAAGGAGTGATTATGCTGGCAGGTCCTCTTTATAAACAATAGTTGAGAGCTTTTCTAACTATCCTTGCATAAATTACAAGGTGTAAATTTCAAAATGTACATAAAATAATTTTTGCCCACTTCTCTATTAACAAAATGGTTTTTTTCTTTTTTTTAGTGATAGGTTTAGGGAAATGTGAACTTCAGCTCCTGTTAAACCTCTCACAAGAAAGTGTATCTCATAAAATGGGAAACAAAAATAAGAAGAAAAAATTACCTTAATTTTAAAGATTCCACAAAAAAAATCACACCAGCAGTGGGTAGAAAACAAAAAAGCAGACATAATATTTTGCCTATTCCTTAAGAGAATGCACATTCATAAACTGAAAACATGTATATCAACTCACAAAGGAATAAGTCACTGAGAGAGTGGTAACAGCTTATTTATTTTTCATTCAACAAGCCCTGACAGGTATGTGGTTTCTTCCTTTGGAAAAAATGGTAAAACTAAAGGAGTATAAACACTGAAGTGAGCACCCAGCAGTACTTTTTGGTTCCATTTTTCAATTTTAAGACCTTTTCACAGAACACCCATATAATTTCAGTGAGCTAACGCTTTTCAGCAGAGCAGAAAAGAGAACAAAAAGGATAAATCTTCTAGGCTAGATATTGTCGTTGACAACTCAATCTAAATCTGATGCGATGATGGCAAATGTCATGTCATGCAATTAGCTTGTCCGTAATAAACAGTTTGCCTCATTGTTTTTCAGTTTCTTGAGGTTAACACACATTGAAATAATGTATTCACCCACTCTGAAAGTAGTATTAAAAATGCATCAGTGGAAGAGCGCTTGGGGAAAAAAAAACAGTGACAATTTCTGTGTGACATTTCACAGCTTCTTTCTCCTTTCAGTTCACCTTGAAACTCATCTGCTGAGAAATACAGGTCTCTTAAGTCTCCCTTTAAAAATGATGAAAAGGTGGTATCCATCTTGAAAAGATGTTGAAAAACTGTTTCTTGCAAACCTACAGACAGCTTGCATACCTGAACTCAACAACTTTGTTGTGTTTCCTTTTATGCAGCAATTTCTCCTTGAGATCTCCATGCTTGCCCAACCCCTAACATATACATTATACAGTATCCAAAGATATCCATCCCAGTATAATAAATCTGTACAAGAAGTGTATGGTACATATGCATCTGCTATATGTAAAGCCAGATATAGGCAAATATTTAATAATTTTAAATTTTTTCTAGTCACATAAAAACAAATAAAGAGTCAGACTAATTATTCTAATTCTCCTGTAACATTTAAAAGTAAATAGCTTTCATCTAATCATATTACATTCTGGAATGTTTCCCTCCTTCACAATTCTATAGAATGTAACTGTAGGTTATTCTCTTAGATACACCAGAACATAGGAAAATTGAGGTTAGACACAAATAAAATCAACCTCCTACCATCTATACATTGAGATACTCTATGAAAGAATGCAAAGCAAGGCTGAGTCATTCATTATAGGGATTCAAGTAACAATAACAATAATATGCTTTTCTTTCTCTGCAAAAGTCTCTCTACTGTTACTCAGCCCACAATACCATTGTTAAGAGAAGTCATTTGTGTAACTTTGTACTTACACTGCATGTTGTCTTTCAACGAATTCAAATGTAAAAGCAGACAGTGATAAATTGCACTCTCCAAATCATTTTCTTTAAATGACTAGCTCCTGATTTCTGTAGCTTTTGAACACAGTTCCTTTGACAGTCTAAGTAGTCAAGGTAGCAAGCCATGTGAAATTTAAAGGTTGAGGGTTCACAGCCCCAGGGAGGCCTTGGCAGCCCATGCAAGTATGGAGAGCTGGTAAGTGAAATTGGTAAAAACTGTTATTTTTGTGAAGTAACTACTATGAACCTGAGGAGCAAATCTGCTTTAAAGCAACATCAAAGAAGAAAGAAAAAGTTAATTAAAGGGTTCAGAACTACCTGTTCTGAGCATGGAAGACATTTTAAAGGAATAGTGTCTCACAGAAAGCAGAATATCCAAAAAGTGGTCAAATTGTACTCAGCAGCTGTATGTATGAGAGCTGCTGATAAGACATTACAGAGGCAGAAAGACACCAACAAGCTGTTTCCCTCTCCTGATCGGAGATGGAAGCAACTGGTTTGAATGGAGGTTATCAAAGCTTGTTGGGAAAGATTAAAATGTCAGCTGAAGGACATTCAAGGAAAAGTACTTACTACTTTAAGAACAGGTGTCCTGCTCTGTAATTCTTCACTTTTTTACTTCACTCCAAAACCAAAACATCATTGCTTTGATAATACATCATAGGTAAGAGGAATTCCTTTTCTTTTTAATCGCATCTGTGAGAGACAGATATGTTTGGGGAGGTTAATTTGTTGCTGAAGATGCTTCTGAGCCTTTTTAATCAGCTACTAGCTGTTGGCAACCAAAAGAAAAGGGGAAAAGAATGTGGGTTAATACTGAATTTTCTAACATTAAAAATTGCCTTTTATGTACAGGTTAAGGATGAAAACTAGGATCTCAAATTTCCACAGAAAAAAAGAATAGAAACTGGAAATGCAGGGCAATAGGTAAATTATTTTAGTTTAGTTTTCTCAGACCAAGATGGGACAAGTGTTATCCTGTGCTGGAGATCTACTTCTTGCCCCTGACCCTGTGAAAATCCCAGGAGATTTCCAGCAGCTGGAGAAGGCCAGGTCATTTGCCACAAGTATTTAACAGAGACCCAAGGAGCTGAACAAGCCAGAGCCATGGCTGCCGGGGCTGTTCAGCAGCAGAGGTCCTGGAGCTCCCAGGGTCTACACCACTCCCCCTCTAAGACAAAAGCATATGTTCAAGGCAGAATTCCCAAATTTCTAAGCTTCTATCTCTGCAAGAGAAAAACAAGGGAAATATGCCACAGGTAGCTTGGCCTGAACCAACAGAGCTGGCTGGTGCAAATTGCCACTGAGAAGCTCTGTGCTGTCATTGCCACTGCAGTCCCACAGAGATACATCACTTATTTACTGCTCAGCAGACACCTCCTTTCCCCTTTCCACCTCCTGCTCTGGCTTGGATGCATGAGGAGGCATGTCCCCAGACTTTCTTAAAACTTTCTCAGATTCATCCCCAAAACAATTTACTGAGTACATCCTATAATGTAAGGATACAAGGAAATCTAAACAGAGATCTGCATATGCACCACCTTCTGGGAATCACAAGGCAGACAGAGACACAAAACAAACACCTTGGATACTGTAGGAAAAGATACCATTTATGGACATAATCAGATGAATCTCTGAAAAAAAGTTATTTCCCACATGTTTAAAAAGGAAGAGGTATTAGCTGATAGTCTTTTCTATCAAAATAGCTGGAGCATGTGTGGGGCAGAGGTCAGGGTGACGACAAAAGGAAAACAAACAAGATGTCTATGTCTGCACAACCATTCTTAGA
The DNA here is from genome assembly GCF_964188355.1 of Buteo buteo. Taxonomy (NCBI): domain Eukaryota; kingdom Metazoa; phylum Chordata; class Aves; order Accipitriformes; family Accipitridae; genus Buteo; species Buteo buteo. Next base: position 45,349,394 of record NC_134171.1, on the reverse strand, counting down.
AAACTGTATTTTTCTCTGTATTTGACTGCATTGTCTTGTTGTCAAATATTTCACCAGAAACTTACAATTTTCTTTTTCTCTTCCCCCCCCCCCGCCATTGAACAATACTGTTATTAAAAATTAGCGTGGAAGATGACCATAGCCAGAGACTCCAGATAAACCTGAAAAATGCAAGTGTTATAAAACAAAAACATTATATAGAAAAAATGTAAGCTTTTTTTGATGAAAATATCAGACCTAGGAGGAAAGTTAACAGAACAATTTGTACAGATGTACCACAATAATAGTAAAGTCATTATAAACATGATTATCACCAGACACTGGGAAAGGGTATAAATGTTCCTCAAAGCAGTTTACCATACAGTAAAATATGTATTTAATGAAGCTGTCTGTATAAGGAAACGTATAAAGTGAGCTAAAGATATAGACATTCGCAGAATGGTTTGGCTTGGAAGGGACCTTTAAAGGTCATCTAGTCCAGCCCCTTGGGATGGGCAGGGACATTTTTCACTAGATCAGGTTGCTCAAAGCCCCATCCAACCTGGCCTTGAACACTTCCAGGGATGGGGCATCCACAGCTTCTCTGGGCAGCCTGTTACAAGTGTCTCACCACCCTCATAGTGAAGAATTTCTGACATCAAAAAGAAAAGGGAATTTTGAGAAGTGCAAGGAGACAGAGAAAACTGAACAGAAAAGAGCCTGTGAACCAGCCCCTTTCCCCTGTCACCACCTCATGAATACCAGGTAGTGCACATTTCAGGTATAAACTGAAAACAGTTGTTATGCCAGTGGAAGCAATCACCCTGGGATTGCAATCCCAGCCCCTCAGATAAAGATGCCTAGGGAGAGGAAGAGCTGGCACTTTTAAAAGCAGGATAGTTTTAAAGCAGATACTTTACAGATCTGCCTGAAAAGATCTGCCTGAACAACTATAACAGGCTAAAGAGGCTGAGACCTGGGACATAAAGTTCCCAAAACAAAAATATGTACTGACAGTGGCCATCCTAGCGTTTCAAGGGAGATCCTCAACCAGTGTAGCAAAGCTATCCACTTCAGGGCTCTTGTGCAGTTCTCCAAGCAGACAGGAGAGGGGCTGGGGTGGGGGGAGCAAAAAAACAAGAAGAGCAGCTAAACAAGAAAGCAACAAAAACAACAACAACAACAACAAATAAATCAAAAGACAGCAGTCAGATTGCCCTCCGAACTGAATGTGTTTCAAAAAACCTTTGTCAAACTGAAGATGTTGCTATAAACCATTTCAGCCTTGGAGAATCAGCATTTACAGATTTGCCCTTTTCCACCAGTGACGTTCTGACTGGCTTTACCACAGTGGCCAAAACCTCTTACATGCTTAACCTTACCCTGTATAGAAATCCAGCTGTTGCAGGGTGTTTTTACGGCTTCAGAAAAAGGCAAAAGTTCTCACAAGATCTCACTTGTAAGCAATTAAAGGGAGTATAAGGCAGTTCACCTTTAAAATCTTCACATAGGTAATAATGCAAACACCCCTTCTTCACCTATGGTATCTCTGCTCTCCCCCAGCACCCCAGGGCAGCAGCTGTTCTAGCTCAGTTAAGTACATATAGCAAATACAGCTGCAAATTCCACTGCCTTTAATTAAGTTTAACTTTAATTGAACTGTTGCCAGGAAGAACTGGGTCAACAACACAGTAGTATACTGTCATATTGCAAACGTCTGTCTAATTTCTGTCCCCAGTGTCCTCTCGAGACTCCAGCCCCATCACAGAGCACCAGGCAGAATTTAATCACTTTCTGCTCTAGTAATTCTGGCTATTTGGGAATTGAGATTGATTTTGCTCATTTTGGACTGTGAAGATCCAGTGTGAGCCTGCTGTAACACAGTATGAGGTGGCATCAAGCGCAGAGGAATTTGATGTTCTGTAGCAGCTGTTATGAGCCGCAGAGCTGGCAGCATCAGGAGCAATAGTGTGAACATGCTGCTCAGCTGCATGAGTCTTCTTCCTCAGCTCTATACAACCAAGATGTTCTTGATAGGTACTTCAGCCTGTTGCAATGAATATTTTGGCTTTTTTCTGTCTTGTTTGAACTTTTGCTGGTTTGATTAGAATGGTTTTGGTGTTTCCATCTACCAGATCTGGTTAATAAATGTTTTTGGTACTTGCAGAGACCATTAAATAAAACAAAGAAAGTGGAACACTTACTCTGGCACTTTCAGTTTACAAGACAGATGGGAAAGAAGGACAGTAACTGCATCACTGCATCAAGAAGACATCCGTAGAACAGTTCAAATTTATTTTCTCCTATGACAAGAGGGAAAAAAAACCCCAAAGTCTTATTCTGATTGTTGTGCATTTCCTTTAAGTATCAGTGAAAATTCTAGAAATAGTACAGTATATAATATAATTTAGCTTCCTTTTATTAAGGCTTATCTTTACACCAACTGGTATAAAGCATTCAGTTAATGTTTTATAACAAAGACTTTTGACAAAAGTTTGTAATTTTTGAGATTTTTGAACATCTGAGATAGCCACTAAACAAGACTACATCTTTTGTTATCTTGACAGTGGCAGTGAATCTGACAAGTTCATGAAAGGTTTCCCCTAGTGGTGAGACAGTTAAGAGAGAAAAGGTTAATTCTTAGTTCACATTGAAGTAAATCTGGAGGAATTCAGTTAACTCGATCAATGAGACATCTGCATCAGACCTCAAACTTCTCTGTGTAAATCAGTTAGCAGGAACAGTTACATATACTGAAAGAGCTGGGAAATTTATTTAGTAAATAGGACAAGGTATTAACAGGAATTAATAAATCACTAAATGGAAACTGGAAGTCTGTGGACTGGTATTTTGAACAAGCAAAGCATTTTGAGCAAACTAAGGAAGAGCTGTTATATCTGATGTCTAATGAAAAAAAGGCAGCTGCATAAGCTTTCACATTTACTGTGTAACTGTGAACTCTGTCGGGACTTTCTCTACAAATGTCGGATTGTAATAGTATTAATCTGAATAATGATGACCCAAATCAAATAACCATGCGTTTGTGTCTTTATAGCTAGTTTGCTTTTAAAAACTGATCAGAATGTATTTTTGATTTGGTAAATTGAAATCTATTGCAATCAATGGAACAGCTTTTCATTCCAGAAAAAAAATCTTGCACTGTATTGCTACTAGATGGTTGTTGTTAGGTCAAGGATGCTTTACAGAGGAAGAAAAAGGGGTTCTTCTGCTAACCTGGTTTTCACTTTTCTTTCCTGAAATGACTAAGTTCATCAGTATCTCATAAATATATGTTGATTAATGCTATAATTTATTTTAAATTCATACAAACTTTTTGACTCATATTTTAGAAGTTATCCAGGTACAATTTCAGTGGCTATGTTTGGATGACATATATACACGTTTATACTAAGATATGAGATCAAATTGAATTATAAGGAGAGATGGAGACAGTCATTCTCCAACAGGGAAATAAAAGAATCAACCAGAAGTATAAAAATCCAATTTTAAAGCAAGCATCAATGATCACACACAAGTGACTCATATCATGTTTAAATTCCAAGACTGCTTGAAGAAATAAATCTGTATAGATTTTTCACTACCATTAAATGAGAAATCTTTGTCATTATCTGATATATATATCAACCAGGTCTTTCAGAAGATTTTGGTAACAAGAATCACAGGACATTTCTCACAAAACATGAACATTCTTGACCCCTGGGGAGAAAATTTCAGCAAATTCATTGGTTTTAAAGGTGCCAGTTAAGGCAGAAGTATTCTTGTATGTAATATGAAATAAAATCATATTAAAAAAATACTAAGAACCTCCTGCAAGTATTGTGGGTTTTCAAGTGAAATTATTATATATGGTTATTTTACTAATAATTAGTATGTATTTTAAAATTCAAAATTTTTAAGCAATGACTGTGGAAGTCTGATATTACTCCTCTCCCACTGATATTTCCTATCACCAGGATTTACTAGGAATTACAGGTTAGTCCTATGTGCAGCATTTGAATAAAACATCTTTTTCCATACAGTTTAGGTGCCATTTTGAAATATTTCAAATCTTTCAGGCATTATTAAGATTGGAATTCTGATTAAAATACATCAACTTATTTTTATTTACAGAATGATATGTAAGTTAGGTCTTTGAGAGATGTATAAATCTCTCTGATCTTATTTCCAAAACAAGGAGCTTTGGATAGAGGTCGCCAATTCATAAATGCCATTTCATACAAAGTAATCAACACCTGAAAGAGAAGACCACCTCTGAAATAACTGTTTTAATTATGGAGTTGCAGGCACCACTGTTGCATAAAGCAAGAAAATATTATTAGACAGAAGTCAGGGTGGGCTGAATTCTCCAAAATCTCAAGTTTACGAACAGCCAGATGCTGCTGTCCACCCTCCCTAAAGGAAATGGATTGTTCTGAAGTTTAGAACATGCTGATGCACAACTGCTGGGACAAAGCTGTACAGAGAGGACAAGGATGCAGTTGGAGCCATGGCAAGTTTTTTTAGCATTGAAGAGGAGACAAAATATTAAGGCCAGATTTTCTTCTCATATGACATTTGAAAAGGTTTCAAATTTGCTGACTTTAGCTGCTCTGATTTACATCAAGATAAAGGGCAGGAGAATTCTCTACCTTACCAACACACATCTGCTGCTTCTGTCTCCATCTCATCTTCAAGGCTAATTAGGTAAGTGCATTGGCTTCCTACATGGCTGGTTTTGATTAAGCCAATGATGTAGCACACAGTCCATCTACCTGAACACAAAACCCCTTCCATTTTCTTTTGACTGACCTGTGTTCCACTGTTCTCCAACTGCAGAAGTATACTTCGCCTTCCTCATGCTTTTCTCATTAGCATGCTTAATGATTCCCATATATCATCCCTGAGACAAGCCTTTTTCAGTAATTATTTGTTCCCAGGCGGTAGCTTAGAATGAGGAACTATGTTGATTCCCTGTACAAATTGCTCTATCAAAATAAATCAAATAGAATTTATTTAGATAAGACTTAACAGATATAATCTCAGAATGGATTAATAGATAGCTACAGAATATGTCTGTGCAGTTAACTGTGTGTTAAAGACATTCTGATTTGTATACTATACAAATATTGCATTAATATCTCATGCAGACATTTTCAAACAATAACAGTCAGGGGGTAATGTGGTAAACAAATTCTAAAAATTATTCTATTTAGCAATTGCATATAGTATGCCCTCAGAGAAAGCAGAAACTGTTTGTGAATGTGGAAATTGAATCCCGAAACCCAGCTATTGTATATGGAATACATTTTTCTTTATATTGATTAGTGAATGGAAAACATCAGATTTGGATGGAACCATTAGTTGAGCAAACAAAAAACAGACCCTAGCTGCAAACTAAGCTGTCTCTTCCTTACTATGTACTCTGTGAATGCAAACTCTAATTATTAGCATTTAGGAATCAGTGATGTCTGATACACAACATCCCATGTGTTATAACCTAATTAAAAATGAATGGTCCCTTAACACATTAACACTTAGCCTTTAAATGTTTTCATGAGGCATTTTCTCCTCTTAGTGCTTTGAGAGGCAATCAAGAGCTTCTTTTCCTCTTTAATTACTAGCTTTTCATCCTTTCCAGGAACAGGTAATTGGCAAAATGTTTACATCCTGTTGCAGCAACGAGACAAATTATTGTCCACATGCTAAGGTGGTTTGACCTTAGATACGATGGCTATAAGGTCTCCAAGGAAATACTGAGTTCAAATCTATACTTTAATTAAAATTATATTTGAGTGAAGTTATTGGGGCCACAAAATTTAATTTACTGTATCACTGGTCATTACTCTTTCAAAACTGTATAGTTACTGTGCGGCCTCAGTCAAAATCTACTTGGGTAATGGCCTTGCTTTGTAGCTCTAGTTGTATAGACAGTCTCCATTTCATGTTATGTTATATTGTGTTCAGCTTCTCTGCTGTAGTTTCTACTGGCAGAGGGCACTTCACACCAAAAGTACATCTATTTCAATATACTTCTGGTTGCAAACTAAGGTTCTTTGGCAATCCCATGCCTTGAAAAGGTTTATATAAATATCACACTTCTATTATTTTCTGAAATATATATTTTAAAAAAGGACTTTTTTTATCTAATACAGAATACTAAATACTAGTCACTTATACTGAGTAAGATGCTTGTTACCCTTTTTTTTTTTTTTTTATGATGAATCAAAGATACAGAATAAAATCACATAGAATTTCCTAGGACACCTAGTACATGACATGCAGACCTACCAGGTGCTAATGCTTACACCTGCTATTAGAATTATGTTTACACAGAAGACTCTTACATTCTTCTGGTCTGATGGAAGTGGTCATTCAAATACCATAATAAAACAACTAGTAATGAGCCTACTAGTTTGTCAATGAGTAATATTGTTATTCATCTCTCAACAATCAGATAAAGATGTGCAACATGAATGTGTTTTATGCACCCCCGTCATCAGCTCAAAGCATAACTTAAGGAGCCTTTAGCTCCTTACGTCTTCTAAGAAAGCTGTGCAGCTGCACAAATTATATCTACAGAACAAGCCATTAGCCATTGCAATACCATTGCTACCAGAAGTTTGTTAAAGACCATCTGATCCCAGGAGCAATGACTGAACTTGAGGACAAGTGGTACAAAGGCCCTTGGGGACATCTGATCTGCTTGTTTTGCTACTTTGGCCCTAAGAGACAGCTCTTGGTGTGTACATGATAGGAATGGAGTTTCATTTTGAAATCTCTAAAAGTCAGCCGTGTTGCAACCCTGAGTGGTCTTTTTATGGCAAGAAAGTAGCAGTATTTGTGAGCTTCATGCCCGAGGATTTGACATAGAAGCATGTAGAGGAGGTTTCAGATAACAAACCATGATGAGGCAGTAGGGAGGGACTGTAGAAGACAGAAAATAAAAACCTGGTAGAGTCTTATCAGGAGAAGTTAATTTAGAGAAAGCTAGCAGGAATACCCCAAAACTAAAGGGGGCAAAAACTATCAATCTGCAATACAAACAATCAAGATCCAGTGCCTGAGTTCACTCCCTGGCTTTTTCATTAGTGCTCTCTCCATGGAGACTTATTCTGGACAAAACTGTTAGGAATTTAATAGGATGCTTTAAATATTGGAGTAGATACATGCTGTACTTTAGAGACACATTCTGAGATGACAACAAGGTGTTCACACTCGGTAATAACTCAGGAAGAACTTGGCAAGCCATTGTTCCTTCCTTCTCCTCATCATCCGCCTAGGCTTTCCAAATAAAAAAGTACTTAAAACTAGACTTCCTGCTACTGTCTGTTAACAAAGGATGGCAATAAATGATCCTCTGACTACTCAAAAATAACCTACTAGGCTAGTCATAGAGTTAATGTTGTTCCATGAGCTATGGTTTCTTGTAGTAGCCAAGCAATAAGTAGGAATACAGAGAGATAGTATAACTCTAGAGAGACACTGGGGGAAAAAAAAAATAAAAAAGAAAGGAAGAAAGAAAATGTAAGAAAGCTACTTAGAGAAACTTAAAAGTTTACACAGCATAAGAATGTTACCAGAAGGCAAAATATTGTTAATATGGGAAAATTCCCCTCCTGGTATAGTTAGGATGGTTGTTTGAACAGTCTGGCCCCTAAAAACATTCTGGTGCTGTGGAAGCAGAGTTATGAATTTAGTGTGCAGCACTCTTTCTTTTATGTTTATACTACACCAGTATAATACTGGTGAAGATGCTGCACCCTGGAGGAATGCTAAAGTTGAAATCCCACACGAGAACTATATTACAAATAAGAGAAAATATTCACTAAGAAATCCAGTTTTATGGCTGAATTTGCCTTGCTTAGCTGGAGAGAATTCTTGAACCTGATTTACTTGTAGGGTGTGCAGCTCTGCTGGCAACTGCTGGCTAGGGAATAGACAGATCCACTGCATTTTGCAAGTACTATTTTCCAGCTTGAAACAAAAAGCCTTTTTTTCCTTCAGGGATTTCTCATAGGAAGCATTCCTCTGAGACTGTTTTCAAAAGCAAAATGATTTATGTATGATCTCTTACTCTGAAGAATTTTAGAAGGAACACTATCTTTTTTCTGCTTGGTCATGGGGGAAGGGGTTTGCTTTGGTTTGGGGGGTTTTTGGGTTTTGTCTTGTTTTAACTTGAAAGAATAGCTTTAGAAGAGCACGAGCTTCATGACTATCTCTGCATGGTCTTAAGACTGCTGACAACCACCACCATAACAACATCTTTAACTACTACAGACCACTTTTTAAATAGAAGTAGAGATTTCAATAGGTGATGTATACAAGGTAGGCTGATAGATAGAAGTCAGTTCCTAACCCAGACTCTAGAAATATCCCAGATAACAAAGATTTTTCAGTACTTTTCCTAAATTTTCACTGTGCTCCATTACATTATTGGCATATGTCCACCCTGAGAAGGCTGCCTCTTGGTTGTCTATAAACTAATTTTCATTCAAAATGAGCACAATATTTTGTTAACTAAGTACAAACTACAATAAATGATTATCTACATCAACAATATCACAAGAAAAAAAATGTCTACAATATCTTATTAAATATCTCAATAAATATTAGCTAAAAATCACCTGTTTTGGTAAACAAAAATGGTTGCATCTCCAGTCTCTCACTCCACCAAACTGGGGGGGGACGACGGACGGGATGGGAATGACCCCCTTAAAAGAAAACACAACAAAACCTTTGAAAAAAAAGTGATTGGAAAAGAAATAAAAAAGCATTGAAAAAGAAGTTTCATTTCAACAACGGGATGGTTAGTCATCTCATCCTCCTTTAGTCTGCTAGAGCTATACCAAAGATATACATGCATGTTTAATCTCATATTAATTACTTTATTTGCATACCTAGCTACTTAAAGGATTTGTTTTCAACTACCAGACGTTGTCCATCAAGCATTTTGATACATTGTAATAAAGGATAATATTAGAATAGCCTTATTCCTTCAAGAAAATATTTTTAAAGTTGCAGTAAGAAAAATATCATGTCCTTTGTAATATAATGAGCTAATAAAATAATATATAATGATAATAGATAATGAGCAGGATTTTTCAGATTACAATCATGAAGTTCTTTAATTCTCCCAAAGGCTGGTAAAAATTAGATGACCCCCCCCCTCCAGCCACCAAAAAACCCAATCCACTTATGCAGATCATGTGTCTAACTTCCATGCTTTACGGTTGATATGGGGTGTCTTTTTAAAGTAAAAAGTGACATGCCCAAACAGGAATACTGTCTATTTTCAGGTGCGTGTGATTTCTGCAGTGACAAGTTTTGCTGGAACTTGTTTGTGGTAGTGGCACAAATTGCCACCACCAAAAATAAAAGGCTAAAACAGGAAAAAAAAAATTTTCACAAGAAAATATTTAAAATACATCTCTCTCATATAATCTTCATAATCACATGCAGTTAGATCACACTTTCATTTGTTACTTCTATGAAGAACAATATGTAAAAGTATATAGATTTCAAACAAGACAGCCTGCCTTTCTGTCACCCTCTACTCCCAGCCCACCCTCCTGTGCAAAGCAGTCTATGCCTGCGGATCCCTGACACATGAAGTGCATATTTAATTTTACAAACAGCTGGAAGAATTATTTTAGAAACTACTTATTAAAATGCAGGATCCCTCCCTCCCCAACACACACTTATCTCTCTATTCTTTCTTTGAGTTCCAGCTTGAGCCTGAGGTTGCTATTAACACAAATGTACCTTAAAAAGCCAAAACATAGACTGATGCTTGTCTTTTCATGGTGGCACTGCATAGCGCAATAACTTTTAGAGTACAACCATCATTCAGTCACACTGACCTTCGGTTACACAATGAACTACAAGCTTTGCACATTTTCAATAGAGGAAAAAAAGCTTTTAAAGTGGCCATTTAGCTGCAAGTTATAAATTTTTTTTAGCATTTGGGAGTTCTATCTTTTTCTTTCTAAGAGGTTGAGTGATGGGAATATAAATCAAACTATTATTTAGATACTGCTCATGCTGCAGAATAGCATTCTGTAATGAGAGAGAGGTTATTTTGTAATTTATATTAAGATCCAGCAGATACAATTGATTGTATGGGATGGGATTATGAAGACAAAAATATTGCAACTAGTTTACAGAATATATACATGTATATGCATATGTGTGCACATGTATCAGATGACAAAATCTTGCCTACAAAAAGCACTACTTCAATTTCAAAGGAAATTTCAAATCTCCCTGAGAAAAATATTAACACTACTTTTCTACAACAGTCACTTAATGATATTTTAATAATTTAACACCTAAAGCTTTCAAGCAGCAATCAGACACCATAATACTTTAGCAAACAAGGAAACAAATTAAGTAGAAGTTCAGGACAAAGCACAGGAAAGCTAAAATTACAAAGGAAACAGCTGTAATGATGGACATGTAAGACTAAAACATGGGTGGTTTTTTTTCCCTGTCATTCATGCACTGTATGACTTGCATTATTATCTAACGTTATCTCCTGACCCTACTGTGTTGGATTCCAAGAATCTGCTCTGGTTTAAGCATCATGGATTAGTTTTCTATATGATTTAGCCATAAATTTGTAACTGGAAAAGTGGTCTCTAAATAACTTAAAACATCATTAAGTGTAGAAATAAAAGATCCTTCTATTCTTCATACCCATTAGCAGAAATTTATCTTAATTTATTTTGCCTTTAAATTTGACAGTTAATGTTGGAATGGCTTGGAAAGCATTAGCAATCCTTAAAATACCTTCCTTTATTTCTATGAATTGTTGTTTACACAGATGGTTGAAAAGTATAATCTTTCTTTCTAATTAGAAGAATGAATCTCATTAAAGTGTCAGTGTTACACAGACCAGAGCCACCCGTGGCCAGCTGGCGCTGGGAATTTAGAGCATGGTCCGGCTGGACTTCTTGGACAATCTGGAACACAAGACAGAGCTTCGACGCTCTTCATTTCTGATATCAGTGATTGGACCAGAATCAGATGCCACTAAATTTTCTTCACCTGGATAGTTCTTCCTCACATGGAGATGGTTTTTGGGCATACATATACACACTTCGGTAAATTCGAGCTACATAATCACTCATTATTCATAATAATATATGCAGGCAATATATTTATGTGTATGCATATGCACTGTTCCCATCTTTTATTATGTAGAACAAATGGTTGATAACTACTGTATTATTTATCACTTAAATTTTTATTTTTTTTTTTAAATCTTAACAGTGCCTTTTATTTTTCCAGCAGTGTATGAAATGGTCATTTCTTGGCATTGCTGAAACAAGTACTGAACGTTTTTTCCAATGTCAATATGTTTCTATCATTTTTGGGACGGCTTCTGTATTTGTTTGAGCTCCTTCTGATAACTCACAGGTAAAAATCTGACTTTTGTTTATCTTACAGGTTCAGAATAGCCAAGCCAGGGAGGAAGAAAGAGCATATACTATACTTCTTTAATTTACCTCTTACATCTATTTGTTGGTTATTATGTTGTATGTGAAGACAAACTTTCCAGTAACTTTCCTGTACAAAGAAGCAAGAAATAATTTTATCAATACTCCCTGGGATATATCTATATCTATCTATATTTTATATCCATAATGAAAAGTTTAGCTATAGAGATATTTTATTTTTAATCACAGCAAAGTGTTAACTGATTCACTGACTGTGTCAGTCATACTTGATTAATTGAGATACGTAGCTCCACCTAAGCTCTTGGACATCTGGGAGCACACACATGTCTAACAAGGGGCTGGGATGCTGCTGAAGCTGGGAACATCCTTGGGTCCTTCAGCGGAGATCCAAGTTCCCAGCCGTCACAAAATAAGCCCAGGCTGCACATCTTAGTAGCTCATCTACCCATTCCATAGTGCCACTTTTGTATTTTAATACCTTTCTCCGTCTCTACTTTGCAGCAAACGGCATGTTTTGCAACTGACTTCACCCGTAGGCTGGACGCCTGCAGTATCAGCCCCACACCAAGCAGCGCCATGTTATGAGCCTGCAGGGTACTCTTTCTGGCAAGTCTAAGAGAACCAGTATAAGGAAGAAATGTTGGTGGGAAAGATTTTCAATTAGGTAAATTTTTAACATAATTCATCCAATGGCAATACATTCTCTGATCGTCTCTGTTGCACAGAGAGACTGAGTCCTTTGCAGGGCAGCAGTGCCAATTTAAGTGCCACCAACCCTCCCAATGCACTCACGACTTTCTGAGCCTCTCAAGCACGCCCCAGGCAGCTCCTTAGCTAGCTCTCCATGCTCCTTAGCTAGCTGCAGGGCTCCAGTTTGTGAGCCAAATGATGGTGCCAAGGAAGGTCTACTGAGAAAAAAGTCTGCATAACCACATGTTTAACCTGACAACATTAAGTCTCGTGGAAATCCTCTAATCGCTACTACCTTCCCTGATACAGCTCCAGCACATACTTTCTTACTCTCTTGAACTTAGGTTTCCCCGGCACTGTGTCATCATCCTGAATATCGGCAAAAACTGCCATAGAGTTTCGAGCTCAAGAGGGGCTGGGCGCCTGGAAAGCAAATACACTTACTAGCCCCAGACACTAAGGTGATCCCTTTCCTGGGTCAGCTGCTCCACTGCTGACTTACCCAAGAGAGTGGGTAAGTTGTTAGCAATGGAAGGTGAAATCAGCTTTCCCACACACATGAGTTCAGAAACACTTTCTTGATACAATATTACACTAGGAATTAATTATATTCATAAAAGGACTTAATGACCTGGGAAATTTTAATTTATTTTGGAGACCTAAATGAGAACAAGTGTACTAGAACTTATTTGATATTGAGATTTATTGTTTTATAAGTAATTTGAAATGTTGATGTATTTACTCAAAAGAACTATAATAGCCTAGATAGTTACCAGTCACAGAATCTCTTTCTTATCAGTGGCGGAACATCGTAAGTTATGATTTTTTGTTACAGACTTATATATATGCACACACATACATAATTTCTATTTATGTGAATTTAAATTACCGGGTCATAAGTTGACATGAGGTTTTTGAGTGACTAATGTTCTTTGATTCTAGTACAAAGGTTTTCGTGTTAAAATATTAAGAACTGTCCATTTCGAATGTGCTGTTGGGTTATTAAATTTTTTAACTAAAGCCTTAGAAATACATGGGGGGGCTTTTCCAATAAGAAATTAAAAATTAAATTGTAAGTGCTATATATTTTAACTAAGAGTAGTTACACATTATTATTCAAATGTATTCTTTTTAGAAATCTGAGTCAATTCTGAACTATCGCATTTGTGACATAAAACAAACAGAGTTCAGCTTACAAAAATGACTTATTTTGCAATCAGACAAATATAGTATAGTTCTGATTCCAGTGTTTCATCCAAATAAAAAACTTTGAGGCCAATGCAAGATAGAAACTTTGTTCATGGCACAGACTTAAAATAAAAGCCCCATTTGCTTCTCCTTCATTTAGAGCACGTACAAATGCAGAGTACTCATGGCTCTGGCTGTAGAAGAGTCTATATAGATACTGCACATGGTTTAGCCTCAAAGCTTTTTCTTACTCAGTGAATATGAAAAAGAAATGAGTGTGCAGAACTGCTGTTCTGGTGCCTTTTCCTGCACACTAACATTTAAAATATTTCTTGATCAGGATTATAACTTTTCTAGAAAACACAAATTTGTTCCTTTCATTATAAAGCTTTTTGCTACATATGCTACTGATATATTCAAAGCTATTATAGTAATCTAGCAACCATGAAAACATAGCAATCAAATATTTGCTTTGTTAATTTCTGTCAGGATATTTATAACAGTAGCATAAGATATATTGGTGTACTATTTTTATGAGGACCTATTTTTTCTTATGGTTAATCAGCTTTGGTATCAATGTATAACTGACTAGATATTACTTCTCACCTATTAACAACTGAATAATAATATTGGTTTGATATTAAAAATTATAATAATCCTTCTTTTTACACCGTACTCTCATATGGGTGATAAATTATGGTTGAAGAAAACACAAAGAAGATAGTAGACATACCTGCTTTTCAGGAGACCTTCTGGGCTAAATACAGTAAATCATAAATCGCTAGTTTAATCAAATTTGTCGTTCATGTCACTTTAAAGAGAAAGTTATGACTCTTTAAGCAATAAAAATCTCCTGCTCAATAGTGATAAATAGTCACAGATGTGAATGGTTATTTTTGCACTTAGCACATCCACCTGGAAAAGAACTAGTTGTTGCAAAATTCTGTCCACCATTTAAAGTGAATAAGCCGTTTCTAATGAGGCAGTGTGGATGCCAGATGGAATAAGTATAACATGGTAGGAGGATATTTATCAGTTCTATATAACCTGGAATGCCCAGAAAAATCCATGTATTGGACACATCCATATCTTTATGCTCTTCTGAAAACATGTATATTGGAAAAATAATCATCAGTTGAATCCATGAGACATTTAAATTTATATCAGGTAAATGTACTTTTCACTACTCGTTGTGGTCAAAAAACCTTTTTCTAGGATTAATGTCTTCCCCCATTTTTTATAACCTTGATAAAAATCATGCTGTATGTTTGAACCAGGGTACTCATATTTATTTCTTCAATGCATGAGAAAATTTGAAACCAACAAAATAATCTAATGTTACGATCAACAGATAATTTATTATTATCAAATGTGTATGACTTCCAATTTTCAATTCTACAATAAAAATTAACATTTTTATGATCGTAAGGGACCTAACTTCAAAGTGAAGCAGGAAAAAGAATTTTCCATTTATTATCTGATGTCTAGAATGCCTAGATTTCTAAACAAAATTAAAAAGAAATTGTTGTTTATTTCAAGCAAGACCGAGCTTGCATTTTTATGCTGCATGCCTCTTTAAAGTTGGTACATAAAGCTCTGAGCTTTTGTAAGCCAGAATCCAAGCTTTTACCAATGAAGTTTAAAGAAAATAGATAGGTTTCTCATAACAAAAAGCTATACAGAGTTTCAGATCTGGACTTTCAACATGTACCTGTTGGGTTCTTTAGAAAATGACTTGACAGATTGGGGAAAAAAAAAACGAAAAAAAAACCCAAACATAACACAGAGAACTATTCTTATGAAAACTGGAGTTAATCTTGGAAATAAAGCAATAAATCTTCACTCCTTGTATAAGGTTAAAAAGATGTTCCAGCAAGAAAGGATAACAGCTTTTCTTTGCCTTCTTCCCAAGAATACACCCAACAAATAGGCTACTATTAAATTCCTTTTAAAATGCCAAAATGGAAAAATTTATTTATTACCTAAACAAAGAAAAAAAATTAAATTCAAAGGAAACTACAAAGACAATCTAGCAGAATTATTTTCAGATATTCTTATGACCCTTATAATGCAGAAAACCAAGCTGAGGAATCCCAAGAGCCATGTTCTTAGCTCGAGTGTCTAAGTGTGGTGGGATGAATAAATGCCACTTAATTCAAACCATTGCCTTTGTGTATGGTATACCACAGGGGGTAGTTTTAGAGTACATGTGGTACCAGAGTACCTCACTGCTAAATAGATTTTAAAATTTGGTTCTAGGTGTTCATGTGTCTGACCTCTTCAGGCCAAAAATGCTGTGAAATATCCAGCTCAACACTACGGTTCTTTTTTTCACTCTTATTTTCCTAATATGCCTACCACCAAATAAGTGTTAATGTGGTATGGGTAGTGGCTATGTTTTTTAAAAAAGGCGGGAGGAGGGGGAAGAGAACCTTACAAACCCAGGCTTTTAACCTTGTACTGAAACTGCTATGAAAACTGGAGAAAGAAACAAAAGTACTGACAAAAGAATATAAAATATTAACATTGCTGACTACTAAAGCTTGTAGTTACTATACCACAATGTTATCAAGCAGTGATCTTTTTGTTAGATTACACTGCTAAAATGGCAGTAAATGGTTATTGCAGTGGAGTATTTAATTTTTAATTGAATCATTCAACTAACAGTGTGATGTGGCAATGCAGAGATCTCCTCTAACTACTACTTTTCCTGTATTTTAAATGGGAAGCTACTGAACTTGTGCCAACACACATCTAATTCCATTAAGTAAAATTTATTATGCTTTGAGTATTTCAAGGCTAAGAGAGGACTAGGGATAAAATCCTGGAATAGCAAGTAATGAACAGATTAAAGAACACATTTTTGAGATGTTAAATCTGTACAAACATTAGTTTTGTACATGATTTCTTAATTCAGATAATAAGAAAAGGTCAAATACAAGAAGATTTTTCTATGGTACAGCACTTGAAGTACATAGAATTCTCTATAGTGGGTAAAGTCATTGTAGTTTTCTCCTTTTTAAAGTCAAAGATATTGTTTTGGGTTTGTGTGGTGGGATTTGGGTAGCAGGGGAGGTGCTGCAGGGTGGCTCCTGTGAGAAGCTGGTAGAAGCTTCCCTGGCTCTGAGTTGGACCCGCCTCTGGCCCAGGCCGAGCCCATCAGTGACGGTGGTAGCGCCTCTGGGAGAACAGGTTTAGGAAGGGGAACCGGCAGTGAGTGAGTAGGGGGATTGGAATTGTGAGAGGAACCCCTCTGCAGACACCGAGGTCGGTGAGGAAGGAGGGGAGGAGGAGCGCCGGAGGAGGGGATGCCCCTGCAGCCCTGGTGAGACGGCAGGCTGTGTCCCCCAGCCCACGGAGGGGAGCGGGGGAGCAGATGCCCACCTGCAGCCCGGGGAGAGAGGAGCCCACGCCGGAGCAGGGGGATGCCCCCCGAGATGGCTGGGACTCCATGGGAAGGCCCGTGCTGGAGTGGCCTGTGCCTGAAGATCGGCCTGCGGAAAAGACTCACGCCAGGGAATTTGGTAAAGGACTGCAGCCTGTGGGAGGGACCCCACGGTGGAGCAGGGGAAGAGTGAGGAGTCCTCCCCCTGAGGAGGAAGGAGCAGCAGACACAAGGTGTGATGAACTGACCCCAACCCCCATTCCCCATCCCCCTGCGCCGCTGGGGAGGAGGAGGGAGAGAGAAACGGGAGTGGGGTTGAGCCGGGAAGGAGGGAGGGGTGGGGGAAAGGTGTTCTAAGGTTTGGTTTTACTTCTTATTATCCTTGTTTTAACTTGATTGGTAGAAAATTAAATTGATTTTGTTTCGTCCCCAAGTTGAGCGTGTCTTTTGCCCGTGACCATAAGTGGTAAGTGATTCCTCCCTGTCCTTTGTCTTGACCCACGAGCTTTTCTTCATATTTTCTCCTTCTCATCCCACCAGGGCAGGGGAGCAGTAAGCAAGCAGCTTCGTGGTGCTTTGTTACTGGCTGGGCTTAAACAACAACAGATACATATTTTAAATGTGCTAGTATATGTTGAAGACAGACAGAAATGGTGTAAAAAATACAAAACCGGCTACAAAAACTTGAGGCATACAGACTGGATCTGCTTTAAGAATAGGATTAAACTGTGTAAACAAAGGCAAAAGTAAGCAGTGCAGTTGTACTAAAAACTACAGTTACAGGAAGCAATGCCAGTCTTGCTCACATAGCACAGCTCTGCAGCCTTGAGCCTGACACATATTTAATGCATTCTGTTCCTTTGTCCCCAAAATGAGTGGTTGCTTATATTTATACTAACAGCATGTGTAAAAATCTAATTATGCACAACTGAGACAGCTGCCCCATCCGTGTTTTCTTCTTAATCTACAACTGCAATCATTACATTTATGAAGATGCTAAAATATCACAGAAGAGCAATCTATCTAGTTATAAATGGATCACATGTTCTGAAAGAATACAAGCTATTCAGCCTATTGTTTGACCTGCAGTAGCATTACCGGCATAAATGAGAAAAGGGACCCAGCTGGGTCTCACTATTTCTAACATTTTCCTCTTATGGTACAAACAGTAGAAAGAACAGTAGCTAAGACTGAATCTGACATTTTCAATGAAGAAGGGAGTGGACCTTACATTCAAGCATAACCTTAAATAACATTGTAAGCAACTCTGCAACCATGAGTTTGGAAGCAGACAAATCTCTAGTCCCACCGCAGAACCTTAGCATGTACCTGACCTGCTTTTCATGTAACCTGGATATACTGGCAATGGACAGAGGTATTCCATGTTTGACCCTTCTTAGCAAGGTGAATGCTGAGTGCCTGAAGAACAGAGATGGAAAGAATGACAAATTTAAAAAGTACAAGAGATAACAGATGGGGGGGGGCGGGGGGGAAGAAGTCGAATACCAGAATAGAGCAGATATCTTAGTTATAAAATAAAGATAGTGAAATTATGTAATTCAGATCTCTGAACCAACTTTGTAGGTGGCCTCAGAGACAGCAATACCAGGTAAGCATAACTTAACATAGGTTTTTATGACACTAATAAATTGTGATAACTACAGTTGAGGAAGGGGCGGGGCGGGAGGGGGAGGAGGAATTATAAGGCCTTCTTTTGGCTTGTTTTCCTGTCAGATCTCTCTGATCAGAACGCTATTGTAAAATTTGAGATTACCGTGGTTCCTCTTTCTAGCCAAAGCAGAGTTCTTGGAAATAAAGTACTTGGTTTTCAAGGAATTCTGTTCTCCATGCAATTTCAAAAGTTTTTGTTGGTCTGGATGATCAATGACAGGAGCAGAAAGGACACTAAGGGAACAGCTAGGAGCAATCAACGGTCTTTAGAAAGCATGCCTGGAAGGGTACTGAGTTGAAGGGCAGTTGCAGTACTAACTGAAACAAATAGAACCCCATGGTAACCAGATATATACATAAATAAATATATATATATTCACACACACACACATATATAAATAGATGTGTCTTTTTTTTTGTGTACATTATTATCAGGTAAGAATTTTCTTACTGCTTTGTCACTTCTGTGTACTTGGTGGTACTGCATGGGGGAATACTCTAAAAGCAACAGTAAAAAATCTGGTGGAAAAAAGAAAAAGAATGTGCATTTTCATGTACAATCCAGAAGTGGAGATAAGTAACTGTTCTAGAAAAAGGTTAACAGAGAGGGTCAGTAAGTGTCAACTATTGTCAGGTTGGATTTTTTCCATACCTAAAAGGAAGCTTCTAAAGTTTCATCATCCTTTTTTAAATCATTGCAAACTACAGCCACTAGCCTTTGGATCCCCAAATTTGTACTGTAATTATAGCTGGCTTTCATGCATGCTATAATTTGTTCTTTTACACCAAGCCAGGACAATTAATCAAGAGGGTCATGAAGCAAAAGAGTATCTCTCTTTATCATAGAGTTCAGCAAGCTGACAGACAAGGCTTGGGGATTATTTTCAGACATAAATGCCATAAATATTTAAATTTGGTGGATTTATAATTTTAAAAGAAAAGACCAATAGAAACTATGCTGTTGGAGAGACTGGTTTTCTTTTTCTTTGCTTTACACAGCTTATTTCATTAGTCTACTGATTTATTTTACATCTGAACGTTTTTCAATAAAACATCTGGAATATGTACCTATACTTCCTTAAAATCTATATACGCATTTCCCCAAGAGTCTTTTGAAAGAAATCTCAAGAAATCTGTTCTTTTTTTCTGTTGAGCATGTATTCCAGGTTATTCTATATTAGTCTAACAGTTTCTGTTAGAATATGGTGATAAATAATCAAAGAACATTATTTCTAAGTTTTGGGGGGTTTTTTTACTTCTCTATCATTATCTTCTGGGTTCTTTTAATTTTAATCAAGTTTAGAAACTTTTCAATTACTGATATGTGCATTTCTTCATTTAAATTTAATTCCATTTGGTATTTAGTATGCACTTAGTATTTGTAATTAAATTTGGTCATCAGTTTTTATTCTACTACTATCTTTAGCTCTTATATTCTGTTTCCACACAGAAGATGCTGCTCAGTTAAAGTGCAATGCAGCACAAAGTTTTGAAACATGACAGCAACAAGTCCTTCTGGTAGAGCCAGGGACTATGAGAAGCCTTTTGTTTATGGGGCTTTACTGCAGTGCACTGCACACACTAGTGCACCAGGATACTCTAGGCTCCTCAGAGACTGTAGAAAGCAGACTTCAGAGCAAAAAAAAAAAAGACACAGTTGTCTTTGAACTCAGGATTTCAGAATAAATGAGATAAAAGACTTCTTCAGAACTCCAGCTTGAGACTTCATTATATACCACAGAGGTATCCATGAAAAAAACAAAGAACCCAACAAAAATAAAAAAAATAAAGAACTGTCGATAACTAGGACTTCTGAGTGCTTACTATTGCAGAAGGAACCTATACCCATCTTGTGTATTTGATCTAAAATAACAACATTTTATTTGACAAAACACATTTAAAGGTTTTAAAATACTAAATATCTTCAACAACTATGCAGCGATATAATTTCCGTTGCTATTGTTACCTAAAATGATTGAAGTGTATTCCAGTACAGTTTTAGCTTATGTAAAGAAACCACTTCTGAGACTGATAGGAACAGCTGCCTTCTCAGTACCTAAAGATGATTTATTCCATAAAATATCTTCAGTTAAATACCAGCTGCCTGAGGCTCCATGCAGACAATTGTGACACAAGGTTGACACTAAAACTTGCTTATATATAGTCAGTAACCTGGCTTACATCCCTCCGCTCAACACAAATATGACAGTAACTATCACAGCAGCATTCCATCAGCACCACCCCCAAGAGACGGGACTTTGTCTCCTCTAGAACAGCTCCAAGAAATGCTTTTGCACAAATTAGTTAAATAAACATAATTATCAGGAAGATTAGTGTACTTTATGCAGAAAATTCTCAGCCATTGATAGGAAACCATTAGATGTAAAACTGCAGCACTTAGAGAGAGGTCTGCTTTTTCTGATTAGTGGTCCTT
Source organism: Buteo buteo (assembly GCF_964188355.1). NCBI lineage: Eukaryota > Metazoa > Chordata > Aves > Accipitriformes > Accipitridae > Buteo > Buteo buteo. Next base: position 45,328,588 of record NC_134171.1, on the reverse strand, counting down.
CAATGGGATACTCTTAAGCAGAATCTGATAATGAACAAATATGTACTTAAACTTTTCAACACGCAAAATCCCATTGTTCTGGAGGTTTGTGCTCCTTAAGGTTATTATTGATAATGACCTGTAACTTTGCCATCCCTTTTTTTTCCCACAGTTGTCCTAAAGCATTTTTTTCCTTCAGAATTTTTTCTGGTAATAAGCTGGATTTCTCTTTCCATTTAGTTAACTGATCCCTTCTGTATTACATCAGAGGAGTGTTTTCTCAGAAACAATATATTTAATCATCTTTTCAGACCCTTTTAATACTACAGATGCCAACACAAATACGTATCTCTCATTCTTATTAACCTCCTTATCAAGAAGAGGAACAAGTGTCTTCTGCTATTAAAAAAAAAGCCTCTATTACTGTCTATAGATGCATAACGTACATGCCTGGATGTTTCTTAGAAATTGTAAGGATTCTATATATATATAAATATATCTGGCATATACATTTTCATATCCTTGATTATATAACACCTGAGTATCTCACAATGTTTACGTGCAATGAGGTCATCTCGGGAGCTCTCTAATATAGCTGAAGAATTGGGAACAAGGAAAGAAAGCTGATTTGGCCAACAACCAGTTTAGGCAAAGGTAATCAAAATATATTTTGCATCCCAGTGTCACATTTTAGTTACTGAGCCATCATCTTTTGAAAGATGTTTAATTGTTCTATTCTTTGCACATCTTAATAGGTACAGACAGAATAAAAAGAACACCTATGGCTCTTCCTTTCTGTTTAGCACCTTTCCTTTCAAAAAACAAAACAGGATATTTTAGTGCAAGAGCTCTGACTTTTCTGATTCTTAGAACTGCTGACAGAGGAACAAAACTCGGCGGTTAGTAGAAACTATCACTAAAAATATGACTAGAGATTACAGCAAAGTATAAACCTTTGTCTCTACACTGTCATAATGAATAGGGAAACAACTAAACCCATTGACATCTGACTAAATTAACAAAGTGCAAGTCAAGCTGTCCTAATTCTGAAACTTTGTGATGGCTCGAAGCAATGCATAAAAATCAGCTCTGCACCAGCGATGCACTTTCAGTACTTGGTACATCAGAGAGGAACCGGCATGCTTTTGAATACTTACTTGTCCCTGCATGGCCTCTTTGTTTCTTATATTTTCGAAAGCTGTGCCCGCTCATCTGTGTGCAGCTGCTATTGCCTGAGTTGTTCCAGCTTTCAGCTTCAATTTTTGCACTTTTGTTTGCAGTCCGTAGTCTCGGTGTGAGGCAGTTCCCTCAAAATGGGTGCAGATTATTCATGAGTGCATAAGCGGCATTGGTGGAAGAACTGTGAACTAAAAAAAGAAATAAATAAACTGCACAAAGGAGAAAACATGATCCTGGGGCTTCGAAAATATGTCAGCTATAAACACACTGGAATAAAATTAACTTTGAAGTCTCAACAGAAATAAACAGGAACCATGTTCACAAATTATCTCAGCAAGTCTAAACACACTAACTGTGTGTTCATCTTACCTAGGTGAGTAGAAAATTATTTTAGAAAATATATTGGGTTGGATTTTTTTTGAAGAAACAATGCATCATTCAGGCACTGATTCTGAAAGAATAGTACAGTTTAAGGCAAAAACCTGACAAGATTATGTAAAATTAACACTGCTCATCATAACTGTGTCTTAAGTTAAAGGTCTGATAGCTCAAGAGCTGCTGTGCTGCAAACAAAGGCTTGTTCCTGTTTAGAAGGGTCTTTCAGGGAGTCCTTGGTTTCTGTTTTTCTAAAGCAGTATGTGCACACAATCTGGTCACTGTTGGTACAAACACCTCTTCCTCCTCAGCTTGTCACATGAAGCTGTACTTCTGTATTATCTTATCCAAGCCATGCATTTATTCATAATTTTGGAATTTCATCCTTTCTTTTCTTCTTTCTTTGAAACACTTTCCTAGTTGTCTTGGTAATCTCTTTCAATTGTGTTATTTACAGTTTAAAATATAAACTTTAATTCTCTCAAATACTGCAGAACAGTTGTTTTGCTAATGAACTTTACTACAGATTACCAAAATCAGTAGATAATTCTCTTGATTTAAATGAGTTCTAAATTAAGCTTTCAGACATGTAAAAGCCACAATGCACTTAGGATCCTTTTGAAGCTCTCCTTCTGCATATAAGTGACATGTTTTGGTATATATGTAAACAGAAGGCACTCATCAGTTTTCAGCTATGATGACTTGGATAAAATCCCTTTACCAGCTATTTCAGTTTTAGTTCCTTTGAGAGCACAGATTGCAAGCCCTGAAAAAACATCACGGAACATTTTCAAAGTTTTCATAAAATGGATTAGTAGGAGACATGAAATCATCAAGGATAGCTCAATGGATCCTATTGGTGACTCCTACTGACATCAAACCAGACCCTAAGTAAGAAAACTCTTGGTTAAGAGCTTTCGAGAAGAATATTTCAAGATGCCAAGTGTCAAACAACCACTACTGATACATTAGCTCCTGCTTAAATCTTTTACACAATCACACTTTTTTTTAGCTAGTGGAATGCAGGGCAAAAATAGCCTGGGTCAAAACACAAAGCTGCCGATCTCCAAGAAAAGCCAGCACCTCCTCTCCAGGACCAAGACTGTTGCTGGGATGATAAAGGAAACATGCCCTATTAACACTCTGCAGATATAGCAAAGGCTTCCCTTATCAGAGTAATAAAAGCCTTTCAGCAGCAATAAATCTAATTTCCATATGTTGTGGGTTAACCTCGGTAGGCAGCTAAGCACTGCACAGCTGTACCCATAAAAAGATTTGATATCATGAAATTAGCTTTTGAAATAATACATATAAAAGATCAAGACAGAACAGATCAAAACTCGGTAGGCATCAAAAAAAGGAGAAAAAACAACTTATAAGATTAAAAAGATTTTGTTGGAAGAAATGTGTGCTTCCAGAGTTAAAATTTAATAGCAGTAATTCAGCAGATGAGTTAAGCAGAATCAGTGTAACATGATATCCCTAATTCCAGATAAATGTGCAGTGTGTTTTCTCTAGGTATTTGGAAAATGGTCGAACTGGAATTTAAAGACTGCCAAAGATCAAAAAAGGTACTTCAATTCTAAGAAACTAAACAAGAATAGCATAGCAAAACATGAAAATATCAGGTGGTATACTTAAAATAGCATCATTGAGCATCAATTCTATAAAAGCATCTATTCTGATTTTTGCAGAAGGCTAAGTCAAGATGTGAGAAAGGAAACAAGTGAATATAATTCATTGGGACCTTCAAACTCCTTTTCACAGGGTCCTTGGAAAAAAGATTTTAAAGGAAGTATTAATAACCACACAATAAGAAGATTTAAGATGGATCATAAACCAGTTAGGAAAAAAGAATGGTAAATGGCAGTATGAAAAAAAAAACCAACAACCAAAACCCAACATTTTGTACTAGAGATGAAGACTGAATTAGTATGGTTCAAGTTTTTAAGACATGGATATACAAGAGACTAAATGTACAGATGCACATTATTGGTTGATTAGGTAAGAAAAACAACACCCAGTATTGTTAACCATTCCAAAAAGACTTAAATCAGCAACATGGTTGACAGGACAATAAATTCAATTTAATTTTATTTAAAAAAGAAAAACGTAAAATATATAAAACATAAATGGTTTTGCAATGACTGTAGATGAAGTATCACAAATTGTGAAGGAGACAATTAAGAGCTATATGTATCTGGAGCAATATTTTAAACTGGATTATCAAGGATGCTCCGATATCCTTGGTACTGGAAATATCAGCTTCCTACATTATGCCATTTGTCAGGAAAAATTTTTCAGAAGCAGCAGAGGAATAAGAAGTTGTCTTTAAAATCCACCACATTAAGAAAGCTGGGAGTTCAAATTTAAAATTCTGGTTAGCCTGTGTGAATTGTATCTCTTTTTTTTTTAGCATTGTGTACTCAGATTTATTCTACATTAATGCTGCTATACCTTCTGATGTACTGAACCTTGGAACGCTTGATGTGTCAAGACTGTCTTGAAAGAAGAATGGCATAGATCAATATAAAAAATAGGATACTCCGTTGTTTATCCAAACACTCATGGGTTTGTAGCTTTGTTCATTTCTTCATCTCATCTTTAATATCCCCTAAAAACACTGAAGGAAATGTAATCAAAATTACATGAAAACAGGATGAGGTTACAGAACAAGAGCTGGAAACTACAGTTCCTACAGTGTTGTAATTCAGAGTCCTCTGTCCAACTCTGCTCCCCTCCTAATGTCCCTTGAATACCAAGGGTTTAAGACGAAAATAAGAAACACAGCTAATGGATTTCTTGGCACAGTGGATTTGTTTTTCCAGGGTAGCATAATTTTACATTCACATTTCATTACTAAGTTTTACCCTCAGGATTCAATTCTAATTAATTAAATGTGCAAAAAAAGGCCAGGTGACTTTCACCTCTTCAAATGCAGCTTGAATTTAATCCTTTAAAATCAGGTATAAATACCAAGCCTAAAATATAATTCCTCTACCAGGAAAAGCTAAACTCAACACAATAATCCCTAGCCCAAATAACCCTGGAAGCACAGGGTGAAATTTGAGTCTTAATGCAACTATGTGCACGTGTAAGCAGTCTTAACTTTTTCTGCTTTTCAAATCACTTTTTATCTTCCCCTTTAGAAGCATAACAAATCTGCAGGACAACAAGCTTCGAAGATTTTGGTTTCTGTGAAGATTTTCATATATGACAAAAGAAGTCATAAAGTACAATGACAACTCACAGTTAAACATTCTTCAATTATAAAATAGTAATATAAAAGATTTCCACTAGTCAATTCCTAGCATGTATTCTTTTTTCTCACAAGAAATGGCAAAGCTACCATTGTTTCTTCTTATGAGACTGTGCTATGGCAGCATCCTTAGCAGGCTCTCTTAGGTTATCGTAGGAGCAATTGACAGCAATTGTTGATATGTGAAACAATGATTACAAAACAGAGCTTGCCAGAAAGCTTCATTGCACAGAAGGCTTTGACGTCTGAAACACTTTTCTTCATAAAGTAGGGTGCAAAGCAGCTCCAGAGTTATCTGAAAAAAAAAAATAATTAATTAAATCCCTTATATTCCAGATACAGGCTAACTAATATGTAGTAATGAGGATCCTGTGGAAATGCTGGGTGAATGTCAGATTCTGAAGAATTCTTCAGTGAAGGCAGACATAAGCATAAACATAATAAAACAGTGATATGTGTGTGGGATTTGATATTCTTTTTCATCATACTCTTTTGGCACAGGTCTCTAAACCACTGCCAAATAAGTTAGTTCCATAAACTGTTGAATTTACCACCAGCTTTGACCTCTGCTAGCAAGATGTTTTTGACATAACAATATCCACAGCATTTTAATTCAGTACACTGTTACACAGAGGCCACCTTTTGTCACCAGCATATATTAAAGAAGTTCAGCTTCAAGTTCAGAAACTTACTTTTCAGTTATCAGAGAAAATAAATATGTTTTCTATAGTATTTTTATATGGCTTGTCTTTCATGCTTAAATGTTCCATGTACTCCTATTTCATCTGGTGGGATCTGGTCCCCTTCATCTGCTTCCAGGGTGTTTTAGTTAGGGCATTCCATCTTTGAAATGCCACTAAGCTGCTTACCTGTAAAGAAATGAAGGCGTGCTATGACTCAAAATCAGGGGTCTTATAAATACAGCTAACTAGTTTATAATACATTTACATGGAGCAGAGAAAGGGACTGGATTCTGTGACCTAAAAGGCCTATCCAGTCCTATACTCCTTGTTTCTGTTGTTCAAAGTGAATAATGTAGCAAACATTTTATTCTCTATACATCTCTCAACACTTACTTGCAGGAATATTCCCTTTTGCAGTCACGTCCCTTTGGCATTTCTGGATAATGCAGCTGAGAAATTTTTCTGTTTACATTGAATTTACTTTTACTGTTGCTCAAGGTCACAATTGCAGCAAAGGTACTCTAATTCGTATTTTTAAATCTGTGAATCTGACGGAAGCAATCTGGGTACCTAACCCTGCTTAAATGCATAACTTAGTTCAGTAAATAGCACTTTATATCTCCTTTCAACTAGATACTGCTTTTTATTGATAGAGCCAATGGGAGAAAATAATCCCCAAAAGATGAGATTGTCCAGAAATAGCAAAATGGAAAAATGTTAGGTGGAAAGAACCTTCTGGCATTTATAAAGTACATTAATTTATAAATCTGCTGTGAAAATTATGGTTTCCTATGTTCTCTTAATTATAAAACCCAAAAATTCCTATAAAAGAAATAAATATAACTGAAATATAACCCTTACTATTTGAAATATAATTAAACCACACATGTAAGTTGTCTATTATATGCCAAGTACTTAAAGAGCTAAAAAACCTACCAGGACATGCTGCAGAACACATGAGATTTCATAACTATTTCAGATTTTATACATAGTCACAAATACAAACAGATTACTAGTAAATACACACCTATCGGGACCCAGTAAAATTAGTAATTGCTCAAGACCACCTATATTTGAGGTTTCTTTGGTTTGCGTTTGTTTTGTTTTTTTGTACAAACAGTTCCAAATTGTGTGGGCACTTTTCATGCTATGTTCACAACTTCTCTGGAAGCACCTTCCCTAAAATACTGTTTGTGTCACATTGTAAAATCAGAATGTATTAGAGATGAAACCTAGGGCATCAGATCACATTTCAGTGTGCTATTATCAGTCTGGTCATTTGGGCAGTAACATCCAAAGAGGAACCTAAACTAGGAGAGGTCAAAGGAGCAAAGTTCAACTCAGAAACTGCCACACCCAGGTAACTGCAGCCTTCTGTTAGGTCTGGTTATCTAATACGTAAGGACTTCACAAACAGCAATAAATACATACCTGGGCAATAACCTGGATAGCAGCATTCTGCCCCATTTGACCTTTGGAAGGTGAATGTATGCTTTACTCCAAGTAAATTTACAATGTAAACATCAACATGGTTGAATTTATTCCCAAATATTCCACACCTGTTAGTTCATCGTAATGATTTCTCAAGGTAAGATGGTTTACTGAAAAAAAAGTTCAGGGGACATTTTTTGTTCTTCATTTCAGAATGGTGATTACATATAAACCAGAAAGTATCAGCGAAGGCTTACTTTGTCATAATCCTGAGCAGAATGAGAAAAATAAATATGCTAAAAATCTCATGTGGCTATGACTAACAACTCCACTCCTCAGACACAGCGGTTCTTTCAACCAGAAAAGATAGAGCTTCCCAAGAACAGGGCCAAGACAACAGAATGAATTCCCTTATTACATATGAGACAGTACAAACCATATTCCAAGTGCAAGGCTCATTCCCTTGAATTGCCACCTCCTACACAATACAGACCACAGGCACATAAATCACAATGTCTGCCAAAGGAAACCAGCAAATAAAAAAGCTCTATCAAAACAAGGCATTTTATTGTACTTTCCCTCTGCTGTAAAGGAAAAAAAACAAAACAAAACAATAAAAAACCTGGTGTCAGCTGTTAGGCCTATTACTAAATGACTGTTAAAATATACCATTTTGTTATAGAAGACAACAAGCAATAAAACAGAAGAAGGAATAATAAGAAATGCAAGATGGATGAACACTGTCCCTGTAATTCCAACCCAGTTTCTAGACCAAAGAGAAATGATTAAAAATCATTGCTGTTTTCATTGTTTATTTTTGTGGTACAGCCTTTCAGGAGCAATAAAAATAAATATTCAGTCAGAGCTAAGGCTTGCATGGTAATGAACGTTTCATAGATAACTGGAGTGCTCTTCTGTACCAGTGAGCTTCCCTCAAAGTCAGAGGAATCACAGTGCCTGCGATAAATACATTACCTAGTGCTTCTAACTGTGAGCTGTAAGGCTGTATCCCAAAATACATTCATGTAATCTGTGTGCATTGTGGTACATCTGAATTACAAAAATTTTGTCAGGGTCCTTTTGTTAGTAGTTAATGCACAGGCTAAAAGAGCTGACTCAAAATCCCATGTGAGCAACAGCATTAATTTTTCAAGTAATTCAATGTATCAAGTATGCAGTTTTGCCATGAAAAGAATAAAGATCAAAGAGACCCATCTGGGCAAAATTGGCACAAAAACATACCACATTCAAGGACAAAAACACTGCACAGAATGGGTAACCCTTAGACTAAATCTTCTCTATTTCAGATCAGGCTTGCAAGGGAAGGCTACGTTTGTGACATGTCTATTTTAAAGTAACGAGAATAACTGTACTACAGTGAGGATTAATCTTTCATTCTTTTTTAATGTTTATCAAGTTCAGAAGTGTAACATCTGAAGGTTTTTTAACAGATGAAATATTGCCATTATTATTATTAACAATTTTAAAGTTCTTTCTCTAGGTGGGGATTTTGTAGATTTTGTTTTTAAAGGATAACATAGCAAAACTGGAAGCGACTTTTGTGCATAACAACTTTAATTGTTTCTATAATTAAAATAATCATAATCCTCTTCCTCTCTTAGGAGCTAAAACTTCTGAAAAAATTAGTTAGCTGAAGGTTTCCCCAAAGGTCAATGGAAGCAGCTAGAAAAGGCAAGCGATACAGTTTGCTTCCTGCTTATAAGTCCTTTTTTTCACTTCTGTCACTCATGAACAGAGACTTGCAGCATGTCTTCTAATATCACCAGATGAAATTTAGTAGGATGACTTTATTTGGACTAGTCCATGTGGAGAGCTGATTGTTAACCACAGTATGCGTTCTCCAAAGCAGGTGGCAAAAGCCATTAGTGCCTGCTTTTCTTCCCGTTGCCCTTCAGCAGCAAGTCCGCTGGCTTGTGCCTACGACTACACCATAAATAAATTATTTACCTGTCACTTCCGAGTTCACACCGAATTCTAGCCTTAAAAACTCATTGTTTTCGAGGACTTCCTAGGGTTTACTAAATTTGTAAGGTAACAAAAAAAATTTATATTTATTTGTGTATAAAAACAGAAGGACATTTTTAAGAGCAAGAGTAGTTAGGCACTCTCCTGTCCAGAATTAGACTGAGATTACTTAGCAGTTTTTGGATGAAACATATTTTCCATCTCTTCAGCAAGAATTAACAAAGAATAAATAGAAGCATGTAAATCACAGTTGTGCAAATGCACATGACAAATGTTTTAATCTACCTATATCAACAACCATTATATACTTGATATCTGCAAAAATATGACAATATCTACTTGGCTAAGAAAAAACTAGAACAATCTAGGTAAGTATCAGTTTGAATGTAAGTAAGTCATTGGAAAAAGTGGCCCAGGAAGGGCCTGAAAAACAAGAACAAGAGACCCAGATTAGAGTAAAAGAGATAGCTGGGGAAACAACTGCAAATTACAACTGAAATAGCTGTGTATGTAACATATATAGGGGAATTGTATCTATATACACACATGCACTTAATTTCCATACATAATATGCATATTAATATATAGAAAAACAGAGAAATCATATGTAGAAAAATATACATGGCTATGTATGTAGAAATCATATATATAGAAATATCATGTATCTAAAAAATAGATACAGAAATACATATTAAAAAAGAAATATCATGTCTAGAAATCATATATATAAATAAAATTATATTTCTATATATAAATAAACTACACACAGAAATCAGAAATATACATGATAAAAATCAAAATAATGCAGAACTGAAATCTAACAAGGAGATATCATCAGATCATGGGAGAGAAAAACAAAAAGTAATTTAGAAAAGAACCCACTGCTTCAGTATCTCAGATCATAGTTATCTGGAAAGCTGGAGAGGTTTCCAGATGAAGGAACAAGGTATCTTTGACTTTGTTTGTTATTTCTATTATTTTTCATTGTTCTAGTTTTTTTATTCTCTTCCTTTCCTTATTCACCTCTGATATAGCAAATAATATCATTTTCTATCTTCTTCTTTTTTTTTTTCCCCAGATTTTAGTACTTAAACATAGTTATCACACTTTTTTTTTTTAATACTTTGTACTTATCTCTTTGGGGAAAGAAAAGAAAAAAGGTTATGCTTTTTATGTTTTGTGAAATATCTGAAGTTGAATAGATATCATAGTCTGCCTCTCATTAAGAAGCCAAGCATCAGTCTTAACCAATTTAGTGTCGCTCAAAGCCCTTCTGGGTCATAAAAAAAAAATCTATGTAATTTATTAACATTTACCTGACTCCTCTGACTCTTTCTTCTGTTTTGTACAGCATAGCTATTTTTGTAATAAATGTGGATGCTCAAATTCCCTTTTTTTTGTTCTTCATTTTCTTTTTCTTCTTAGTTAACTTACGTAGTCTACTTTTTCTAGAATCTACAACTTCTCTGTGCAGAAATGAACTAAAAATGTCTATAATCTTGATCTCCACAAGTTGTACTTTGATACTTTTCATTATTATCGCTCTACTTTAGTGGTTTTTGTAAGTATTTGAGCAGCCCGACAGCAGTGTTTATAGTGAGATATATTTTCTTTTAAGAACATCATACAATATTGTGGGGTTTGCATAAATTTTTTTCATTAAAATATATCAACAAGAAGCTACTCTTTGAAATACTCTGGTATTTTGTAATCAAAAGTACCTGGCATCATTTGTGCTTTAGAGCCAAAAAGTTAAAATTATCAGTCGTTAATGGAGGCTGCTGGTATTGTGTAGATACAGCTGTTTTACCCCGATTTTGAACTTCTCTTTTTTTTTTAATAGCCTAGATAGAAAATCAAGGGAATATAAAGAAAATGTAACAATACATTCAAACTTACTGAAAGCTGTGTTTTTTCTCAGTGTTTTGTTTGTAAACAATTTCAGATTACTCTTTCAGTAGTCCGCTGCTTGTAAGAGTCAGATAAACTCTTTTCATCCTTCCCCAGGCTGTTCTTTCCATGGTGTCTGCTCCAGAAACGCCATCAGTAATAGACTGTGAGCTTCTGAAAAAAGTAGAAGCAGAGCAAGACAGTGAACATCACTCTTGGACAGGTGAAGGCAGGAGGGCAATGGGTGACCATTTGTGGGGAAAGAGAAGGAGAAAATGAAGTGGGACTACCATGCAGGGATACATGCTGGGGGGCTGGAAAGCAAGGTTGATCAATGTAGAAGGCTGATGTCCTTATGTGAAAGGACAGAAGAAAATTTGAAACTATGCTATGGAAAAGGGAAAGAGAAGAAAGGCACATATCTATCTGTGACAGCATATAGGCAACACATTACCACTGATACTGCTTATTCATACCAATGGTTCTGGGGGGGGGAAGAAAGAGAAAAAAAACCAAAACAATGAAGCTTGTGATTATCTGAGTTAAAGCATACTAGGGTTCAATTTTCCTCATTTTACTTACCCTGTCAACATTTTCTTCTGGTCACAAAAGATACTTCAAGGCTGTAAAATTGTACAGCATCAAACATTTGTGAGCTTAGGGCACAACTGGGTTGTACTCCAATTCATTTATAGCACACATAGGTCCTGTTCAGAACATTCAGGGACAAAACCTTAATTCTTTTCACACCAAAACACAAAACTATCAAGTTCTAAGGAGACAGAAACTCATATTTTTGGCCAGCACTACTAGTTTTAAACATAGTTACATTGTAAGTCTTGCCCAGACAGTCTGTAGTTCTGAAGCCCAGGCATAGCTACATGACTTCAATTGGATCAGAGTGGACCTGAATTTAACTCTTATTATAAAGCATAACTACAAGTCCAAGCCTCAGTAATTACTTGCTTAAACTGGGAAGGCATAGGACAAAGCATTACTTTTCCTTTTGTTCAGGCTGTCAGAATAATAATTTTTAAACTCAGTCCCTCGAGAATCATTCAATTCCTTTAAATACCTAGAGCATTAAAGACTAGGTGTCTTTCTTCTAAGACGGCACAACTTTGAAATTCAGTGTTGGTTTCTTAATGCAGAATTACTACAGCCATGATTGTAGTAAATGTCTTTGACAGATTGCTCTCAGTCTTATTTAATGGTAACTATAGCAACAGAGTTCTGCAATTATCAGTTGAGGGCATGTTCTATCTAAATAAATAAAGATATCATCTGAGTTATGTCTTCAATTACATCTGCATAATTAAGAGCTAATCACAACAATTTTAAAAGGCTCTTTGCATTATTGAATTTTTAATCTTGTAATAGTATTGATATTTAGGTATGTGTTTAACTGCAGTCTGAAAATATGCTGCTAGCAGATAATTTTGTTGCCTCATTTTGAATAGGCAAAAGTTTCACTTACTGGGAGGGAGATGAACCTCTGAAAATGACTACATTTTTGTTAGGAGTCAATTCAGTTGCACTGCATGGAAGTTACGTTGAGGGTTAGAATCCCTTCCTTCTTAAGAGAGGGAAATGTAGCCCCTGACTGTGGTGGGAGCAAAATTAGTTCCCAGCTCATGCTTTCCTATCAAACATATTCAAAACACAAAGTGAAGTTTACTACTAGAAATACAAGATGCATAATCTGCAAGAATATTTATGTTGCATGCGAATACAGAAGCTTTATCCATCATCGAGCCGCAAATAGCCTGGGTTTAATTTTGCCAAAATGATAGGGAGACACAGAGACAAACTTAAAACAAACTTAGAACAATGCTGTGAGTCTCCTTTTATTGCTCCATAACTTATAATCTTAATAAGCCATTTGCATCCTGTTTTAAGTAGCATGGGAGAGTAGATCACGATTTTTTGATTTGTGCCCCGAGCAGTAGCGTAATCAGCATATTTTTAGGTTTGTCACAGATTTGTTGCAAAAGTTAAGGAAATGTGATCACCCAGTTCTGAATATCAAGTTTCAGGCTAGATGTATTAAGACATAGTAAACAGCACCTTTCCATATTATGGAATTTTTTATCGTAAACATAAAAGTCAAGCTCTATCATGATACATCCAAGATATTTATTGTTTAGAAATTTTAATTTGCAGGTTTCATCCAGTAATTTTCACAGAAATTTCAATAGTTTTTTCCAAGTCTTTTCCCCTTTGGCACCACATGGGTCACTACTTCATAAGTAGTCCAAGCTGTGGACCAGAGAACAGTTATGAATGAACTACTTGATATTTTTGTAGAGATGACACTGATCAGGGAGTAATGCACTTGTTAAAAACATTATAAATAGCACAAAAAGCTATTTAAATTATAACTTTATTTATCATAAACCTCCTGATATACCCAGTTGTTGGAATAAGTGTGTATGACAAATACAGGGAGAAAAGTAATACAGGTTACACTACTATGCAAAATTAAAGACTTAAGTTTGTAATACGGTCAGTTGTGAAACAGCTGTAATAGCTGCAGTATTTTTTAATAAGCTACTGGTGATAACACTATGATATTTCCCTCATACGACATTTCAAAATATTTTAAGTTATTGCTAGTGCCTTAGCCTACTAGGTAACAAATTTTATAATAGTCAAGAAATTATCAAATATTGGTGTTCTATGTTAAAGTTTTGCCTTTCAAAATATAGCTATAGTGTCCAAACTTTCAAGCCTGTATCTGAAATTTTATTACAACTTCTATTTGTGACTACATGACCTTGCCCATTTAATGTCCTGGAATCCATAAAAAGCTCCATAGGGTGAAAAATGCATTCTTCTTTTTAAGCTTTCAAAGATATCTTCCTATTTGTGATATGCAGAAGTAAGTTTCTTTAATCTCTGTATTTTCTCAATTCATCACTTGTAGCCATCTAAACATTTTTAATACCTAGCAGGATAAATGTCAGCACTGAAAAATAGTGCAGTCTTGCGCCTTAAGTAAAAAAAACATTATTGCAGATAAACTTTAGAAGATTATAACTTAATAGAACATTACTTTGTACAGATGGAAAAACCATTATGTTTAAAGATTTTAAACTTTCCATTGTATCTTACTTTAAAATAGAATTTCTATGGAGTCTCTCTCTTTCTGTCTGATAACTACTATACTAGACACTGAAAATAGCATAACGAAACTCAGAGTTAACATCCGCGGTATGTTTCAAAGATGCAATTCTAGGTTACATACAACCCCAAGCTAACTTTAACCATCCTAGCTTGGATACTAAAAGGAATACAGATGTGGCATCAGAGCCTTCAAAGCAACGTCCACAAACATGCTCACCTAAAGTGCTCATCATCTACACCAATCCCGAAATTAAGCTATAATCTTAAAGTTGATCCACTTTTAAACCAGAGATTTCTGTTTTATGTATGCTGCATTCATATCTGCCCATTGCAATAAAATATTATATATTGAGAGAGAAAACTACGTTAACAGAGAGAGGTGCTATTAAATCATCCTTGAACATTTTAGCTTCAAGTAAAAAACATTGGTTTGTTTTCTTGCTCTGTGACACATTGTGAAAGCTAGGATAACACACACAACAGGATAGTAGTGCTTCTTATCCATACATGCTCTTACAGAGATAATAGGGCTTTTGATTGATTTAGATACATTTGGCTGCTGAAGAACACTTTGCCCCGTTTGCTGCTAAAATGCAATGACTGTTCAAGGCACCACTGGAGAACATTGTTGAGCTGAGCAAATGACTAATACCCAGTGGCTGTTGACACAACTCTTCCATTCAGAAAGATGTACGGTTCTTAAGAAAATAGCCCTGTGTTATGATAAATTCACCTTACGCTTTTATTGCTATTATTACCCTTTGCTACTTGCAATTCAACCTAACAAATGACTACAAGTGATAGTTACGGAAACGCCAAGCCTTCTGTTTTCAGTCAGGTAGGATTAGTCAAACATAGAAAACAAACTCTTTACACAAGGATGGAAGACATCTAGCTGGAATGAAAATTTTAAAATATCTTTGATAAAATAATCACCCAAATAACACTTGCTAAGAGGACATAACAGCACCTATTATTCTTCAAATCATTCAGTCAATTTCTAGCCCACCAATACAGTTGATACCAAACCATCACTGCTATAGTAAACACAATTGCTGCCATAATGGTAACATTTTAGCTGGACTCTTTCAATGTAAAGACTTCATCACAATAAAAACACCTGAGTATCAGAGCAATTCATAAAAAAAAAAAAACAAAAACAACAAAACACCAACGTTGCAAAAGTATTTGGTTGGCCACTGCAGTCTTAACACACTCCACATCTTCAGATTCATTATAGTGCTCCCATGACTGTTTTACTCTGTTGAAAATCTTTCTACTAGCTTTAATTACTAGCTTTATTCTCCATGAATAATATGTAGAAGTGTTTAACAGTTGAAGTTTTTAGTTATTATTTTCCACCAACTTTCATTTCCAGTTCCTTGAAGTTCCACTTAATATTGAAATTAACCAATCAGAACAGCTCAAGAGAACATTAAAAAGAGAAGGCAGAAGGGGAAGGAAGGAGAAAACCAACAGGATCACCCAGACTCTTACTTGCACACTTATTTAATCTTTCCTTGTCTTGTGTCATACCTGTTTCGGAATAAATTTTCATTGACGTACATCTTTATCTCAAGCGCACATGGTTTGGCTTCAGTAAAACATTGCAGCAAGAATAGTGACAAAGTGATACAATGGTCTATGTAGTCTGCTATCCTAGTAAATTAAATTAACTTTCAATTTTATTCTCTTTTATAATTATTTATGTAAAATATAGGAACACTCACAATGTTTAGGGTAAAAGCATATTCTGTGATCAACACTGCAGATCCCTGGGAATTCCAAAGAGAGAACAAGAGCAGAATATGTGATGGAAACCTGCAATGCAGATAAGAAGTACGCAGTGCATGTCAGAGAAGTTTGTCTTGCAGAAATAATGGAAGCCCAGTGATAACATCTATATCCATGTCTACAAGCCTCATTACTTATTCTAGTCAAAGTAGTAATTATTTCTTCTGCTAAATGAATGTAATTGTCTTATAAGTAAATCTTGATTTTAAAATATTTTCAAATTAATATGTAATTATATTCTAACTTTATAAATCTGTTTTATTCAGTATTGAATGGAAGTCTCAGACATCTTTCACTGAAATTAGATTGCCAGTTTCTCTGATGTAAATTAACTTAGGAACTGGAAAAAAATTCAATTTAAACATTGTGTTACACACACAAGAGGGAGGATGGAGGTAGCGTTCAAGCAAGTAAATTTAAAAGTTATGGAAAGTGAATATTGAACCCTACTATGCTTTCACTACTTTCAAATTACAATCCAACAAAGCTTTTGTAAGTTGAGAGCTGGGGCCTTCATCAGATTTTGTTTTTCATTTGAAAGTCCACGTGATTTTTGAATCATCAGTCTTTCACAATATTAGCGTTTTCAGCCAGAAGGTCTTCATGATATTAACATCTTTTTCGCTTCTCCCCTCCTGCTTGTCATGTTGACACATTAAGTCTCAACTTAAAATACCTCTAACACTGCTGTAAACAGTACTAAAGCAAACCTTTTGCATGCATACTGAATTTTCTTTTCTATGCAGTTTCCTATATTAACCCACATATATAAACCACTGTAAAATCAGTCTTAAAATAAAGACTTTGAGGTAGCAGGAACTAAGTCTCATTGTACATTTGTAGCGTTTGTGTGTCAGATTTGTAACAACTAAAGGTATGACACTGCTGTAAAGGAAATGTCAAATACTTTTAAAATCATAATAAAGATAATATTGAGCAGCATTTCTAGTTGAGGTAAACTGAGTGGAACTTTTTCTTGGTATCATTGATATTTTGTTGAGCTTTCTGTTTTGAACTGGGAAATACAAATTTTATCAAACAAATCAATACCATGCCTTCAACTGAAATAAAAAAAAAATAATTTCTAGCAGGTTTATCTCAGAGTTACAGCATGTCTTACAAAAGGGTTCAGCAATAAGCAATAAAAAATATTTGGGATAAAAAAAGCTAGAGCCTAAAGGAAATTAGAAAATAATATTTTGCATAGGAGCCAATAAAAGGGGTAAGGAAGATACAAAATAATTATTGGTATCTAAATGTTGATTCTGGCACTTCTTCATTTTTACATAGTAAAGATTAAGAGAACATTTAGCAAAAACAGATCCTTAGACCTTTCCAATAGTTTCTTTCACTTCTTGAGCTTTATAGAAAGGCTTGTGAGCAAGCTCAAGGAAAGCCATATTAACTTTTCACTGATGTCAAGACTTTTTTTTTTTTTTTTATCTGAAACCAAAATAGTCCACAGATACAACTTTTGACTCTTAAACATGGAAGCTGTTCATGTGCACCGTCAGGTAAACAGGTCTTGACACTGTTTTGGGTCATTTCTTGAATTAGATTATGTTCATACTAAAATACTTGACTAAGTCTTTAAGTCACAGAAGACAACTCAGTATCCCAGAGTACATTGTCATATGGCCATATTTACCACCAGCTACCATATTGTATAGGTCAGATTGAGTCTAAGTGGGCAGACTCCCCAGTGGCCCAGTAAAGATGAATTTAAGAAATGTTGGGTCAACTACCACCTGCAAGAACAGCCTAGATGCTCTTCTGGTCCATTGTCCAAGATCTTCCTTCACAGCTTTCCAGACGGCATCAGGGTTGGTGCATGTTTCTGTCGGTTCCTTGACAAGGTAATTTACTGCTTGTGGTGCACATGAGGATGAACACCAAGACAGCAAATGTGTGTAGGTCAGGAGGCAGCACCACAGGGGAGGAGATCAAGAGACTTTGCATAATCATTCCACAATGGCCAAGTGTCCCATAAAGCCTACAGCTCAAAAAGATTTCCACAGTGGAAACAGAACTTCCAAAAATGAAATGCCACAAAAAGCACTTTGTTCCCAAGATAAGTCCTCCTCCTCAAGGAAGGCAGCGTTTCACCAACAAAGAGGACTTTGCAAGCTTTGTGAGCGCTACCAGAATGTCCTTGGACTGTATGCATTTGAGGTTCCACCGCCCTGAGCTTAAATTTAAGTAGGACTAAATGGAAAGATGGACAAAAAAAAAGCACGTGTCCCTCTCAGATGTGCCAGTATTATGTTACCAAAAAAAAAAAAAAATTCCCCACCTTTTTTTTGGCATGGTTCTGGTAAGGCTGCAGGATTAGGCATCCAAGTGGTGGGAGATTTAGAAAGTTTGTTATCAGCTTATATATCACATATGTATGTTGTATTAATAATTTCAAAGTATAATTACAGCTTTTCAATGCTGAAAGGAAATTTTTGCCCAAGTAGTAAAAACCCATTTAAGGAGCACTGATATTTATTCTGACATCACCTATAGTGGATAAATTCAGAACATTTGGCTGGAGCACTTTTTCAGTCCTCTGAGAAAGCATTAATAATGTCTTCCTTTTCATTAATCATCATTTAATTAAGCACCAATTAATTAAACAGCATACATTTTCATGGAGAATGTGCAGCCTTAAAATTCTCCAAGGATTGTCTAAACCTTACAAACCTCTGGAACCCAATAGCCTAATACATGGGGTAAATAAGCTTAGCATTTAAAATAGACAATTAAGTTATAAAGTAATTTAAATATTTGTCATTCAGAAGGTTTTCCTGAACAGCACTTCTACGTGAAAAATTAAGATTATTCCACATTAATAAAATAAGGCATAACTGACAAACTTGTACAGACCTTATACAGATGGAGGCAAGGACAAGCATTCTGAAATATTAGCTGACTAAAATACAAAAACAATATCCATATAATATTTTATATGATCACACTTTGATATTTCATCATAGTGAGAATTCAGGTAATTGTCTGTGTTTCCATGGATGCACATTTCTGCGTTTACAGTTGCATTAAATAACTTACAAAAGGTGCTTCTTCTAAGTCATTTACTTAAACACCAAAGTTTAATATGAACTCCTACTGAATACAGACCATCTAAAGGGGCCTGCAATGGTAAACAAATCAGAACAGTGGGGACAGGGAGGGGGTATAAAATAAAAACACCACATTTCCTGTCAATTCCTTAAAACCCCTTCCTTTGAACGTACAGAATACCATTGTGTCATCCTAGCTGGAAGATAACATCTCATTTTAAATACGACCCAACCTTATTTTGTAATGGTCCCCCTTTTCTGAAAGAACTTGGAAAGAAGTTGGAAAGAGTTGGAAAGAACTCAAAAGAATTCAAAAGAATTCTATTACATATGCTTGAAAACAATTGCATGCCTCAAATACAAAACAAGTATTTTCATTTTATTTTTAAACTAGAGGATTTTTTTCCTTCCCATAAGATACATTTATTACTTACTTATTACTTATATTATGACTTATTACTTACATTAGTAAGTAAATTGGTGACCGCTGTGTATTAAATGCCTTGCCAAAGCAAATTTCCCCACTGATCTGTCAGCAGTTATTTTTAAATCCAGGAAATCATATTCTAAAGCTAGGAAATACATGACACCTGAGTACACAAGGTATTTTGCAGTCCTGCAGCTCTTCAGGAAACAAGTTGTCAGGGTAAATATTATCACGCAGTTTTCTCAACAAATTGCTTTGCCATCCAAAAAGACACAAACATTTATCTCTTCTTGGGGTCAGGGAGGTTCCTTTGCACCTGAGTTTGTCACAATACAAAGAAGTACCCTTTCTTTTTCTCCTTACTTGGACATGTACAAAGGGATAAATATTTTAACTAGTTCCTTTTTAGACTGGCAAAAATATATTACTAGAATAAAAATTAACAGAAGAAAGAATAAAAAAACCTGAACTATGCTGTCGTGGTTTAACCCCAGCCGGCAATTAAGCACCAGACAGCTACTCATCGGGGGAAAAAAAAGTAAAACTCATGGGTTGCGATAAAGACAGTTTAATAGGACAGAAAAGGAAGGGGGGGGGGGGGGGGATAATAATAATAGAATATACAAAATAAGTGATGCTCAAAACAATTGCTCACCACCTGCTGACCAATGCCCAGCCAAACCCCAAGCTGTGGTGCCCTCCCGGCCAAGTTCTTCCAGTCTATATATTGGGCATGACGTCACACGGTATGGAATACCCCTTTGGCCAGTTTGGGTCAGCTGTCCTGACTGTGTCCTCTCCCAACTTCTTGTGCCCCTCCAGCCTGCACTGGCAGGCCAGTATGAGAAGCTGAAAAATCCTTGACTTAGTGTAAAGACTGCTTAGCAACAACTAAAACATCAGTGTGTTATCAACATTCTTCTCATCCTAAGTCTAAAACACAGCACAATACCAGCTACCAAGAAGAAAATTAACTTTATTCCAGCAGAAACCAGGACATTTGCTATATCCTAATCTGTGGTGCTCAGTACCAAATGCAAATTTTTTCAGAGGTAGTGACGCACACACAAAAAAAAAAAAAAAAAAAAAAGGGAAGAAACACCATGCTGTGACACATATGAGATATGCTGTTACACTTTTTATAATACCATATCACACCTTAAACTTCCATCCTTCAGCTTACTTCCTTTAGTTCTATTTTATGACATTATTTTTACTACTGTTGCTGAAATTAGAACCCAGTCTTCAACAGACTCTCCCATCAACAGAAATTATGGTTTGCAAATTAGGAGACCATTACAGTATTCTGAAAATTACAATTAAAAATAATTAAGTAATACTAAACCTACTAAAACAATATATTACCCAGCAAAAAAACTAGATAGAATTGGATAAAAAAAAAAAAGTGTCAATGAAACATGAAGATATGAGTCACCCTGAATCGTTTCTTAATGCATATAAAAAGTATCAGCTTCAGGAAACAAACAACAAAATGTGGGAAGGTACAGGAAGCAGAATATCAGGATCAAAATCTTAAGCTTTCCTTCTCCATGATTTCCACCCCCCCCCCCAATCTTCAGAGTGAAGATGGGCTTTGACAAGATAGAGTAAGCAAATGCTTGATTCCATTTTTGTTGCAGCCCATTTTGTTGTGATGCATGAATTATATATTGGTGATAATATTCAGAGAGGGTTAGCAAAACAGACAAAATCAATTCACCTTTATTTTTATTATCTAAAATTTACTACCGTATTTGAAGAAACATTACCTGTTAACGAGGGCTATGTACAAGAAAGCATCCTCAGAAGTTTAGCCTTGTTCTTTACTATTGTTTTGCTTTTGTTCATGTGTACGCACACCACCTGCACTTTGATTTCAGGACCCAGCTGAACTGCAGCCTACTTGGTTGCATACAGTTTTAAACAAAATAATGACTCCCTGCTGAGAAGTAGCATGACACAGGAGTCCCGTATCAACTCTGACCCATGCTGCAGAAACTTTGGCAAACCTGTAGAAGAAACTAGGATGCAACTGGCAGAGTAATTGAGAGGTTTACAAGCTCAATTGTTTTTCCTTGAGGGCAGGGTGTATTCAACTGAAGATGAATTGAAAATATGCACTTGAAAAGTACAGTGAGAGAGTCAGATTTTAAAAAGCATGGTGCTGAAAACACATATTTCTTTCATGATCTTAATTGCAAATCAACAGTCTGAAAATTTAACATGCTCGTTACTTTGCATGACATAGTAGTAATTCTAGTCAGCAATTGAAGACACTAACTGAGAAATTCACTCAGTGGAACAGAAAGCAAAATCTCAAAGATGTAATTAAGTCGGATTAGGGCAAAAAGAAAACAGATTTCTAAAGGCATACTCTTTCCATTAAAAGAGAAACTTCTGAGAAGCATCAACATTTCATTCCAAAACCAATTCTTTACTGCTATTTCAGAATACTTTATGTAATACCTTCTTGTGGAGTAAGATTTACTCCACAACTTCATACTTACTTGATAAATAATGCAAGAAATTCTCCTCTCCCTAATCCTTCAAATTCCCAGAGTTACAAAACCATCTCTGTTTTACTTCTAGCATTTCCTTTATGAGAAATACAGGTGCATGAAATACATTTGTGCCACATTTAATGCCAGCAGTAATTCAAGAAGTAATTTTAAATACTAAGTCACAAGATATATTAGACAGTTTTAGACAATTCAAGTGCCCCCCTTTTGTGTTACTTCCAACCATTTCATCACTCATTGCAAAGCATTAGAAGAAATAACAACAATTTCCAAATGACAGGGACTGTGCCTGAAGGCTTTTATGTGGGCTTGAATTTATTGATGCTAGTTTCTCTGTAAGGCACAGAGAGAATAAACACAGTACAACAAACTGATTCTTTTTTAAGAATTGTAACTGCCAGAACTGCCTTGGTATGTTGAATAAACTAGACCCAACATTTATTTTATCATTAAATGTGTACTATAACTGAACACCACATAGAAATGTATTCATAGAATTTAGGACCAGACATTCATTTCTCATGCATAAACACAGTTAGGAGTCAAGCTAAATGCATCAATATATTCTAGCTAGAAGAAGCTTCAAGAGATCTTCCTAAAGACACATAGCAATGGACAACTGGCAAAAAGTTCATTAAAAATTCAGTCACGAGACAGTGAATTCTGGGTATGAATAGTGAATGTGGATGTGAGAAAGAGCAAGAGGAATTAACAGACTCAAGACATTGCTGAGAATTCAGAAGGTCTTCCTAAATGCCCTTCTCAATACCCCATAGCAGCTGCAATCAGGATCAAGTTTGTTTTACTAATCTCCCCTTTTCTGCTCTTCTACTAGCCAGAAAATCCAAGGGAAACTTCTGCATATGCAGAGAAACTATCTGTTTGTGGAGGCAGTAGTGAGTACAAGACAGATCTTCTGATACCTTCCAATTTTTATCCTGTGCAATTTAATGTGATGTGATTAAACATTACATCTGTTGATATTGTTTATTTGCATGGATGGAAGTTCTGTGGCCCCATAATTTCAGTCTCATTTGTACTAAGCTCTCTTACATTCGTTGCTCTTTCTGCTATGAAAGTGAGCAGCCCATCTAAATACAGTTTAGTTTTCATGATGCAAACAAAAAAAAAGCCACTTTACAGATCCTTTTATTCCTCTGTTTAATTCCAGCAAGTTGCTATCAGAAGGCGATAATCCAGAGCAACTTTTTACTGATTGGTAATTTCACCCTTTGCTGCAATTAAGTGTGAAATACACAGAAACAGAAGAAAACAGTGGAAATGAAGGAGAGCACTGTCAACAATTAGCCGAGTTTGCACTACATCTTTTACTGTTCAAAACAGTATGGTGAAATCAGTGAAATTTGTTATGGGTGGGGGTTTTTTTGTAGGCAGTCCATTTAAGTACAAAACACAGTTTTCTGTTTCTTTCAGCTTTTAAAATTGTCAAAACTGTTTCTACGTTAGTGAAACACAGGTAATAGTAAAGAAGCTCAAGCTGATCTTTCCTCTCAGTAAGCCATGTCCTTATTAAACTGACAAAACAATGCTCTATGTCAACTGTAAATTTTGTTGTTCCAGTTGGCTTTCTGAGCTGTTGATTATAGGCTCTCACAGTCTGTCACAGTATTATTTTTCTGTTCCCAGAATACTCCCAAGACAATGGAGGTTCAAGACAAAACCATACCTTAAACCAGCAGTGAAGGGATTTCAGTATCACTTATTTCCAGAAGCCCAAGGTGAATTTGACTGGGGTTTTTTTTTTCATTTTGTTTTGAGAAAATGCATTATAGCAATTCATTATTTCCCCCCCTCAAAAAATTAAACTGTTTTGTTTGTTGGGGTTTTTTTTAAAATAAATCAGATAATGGAGTGGAAAAACAGATAAAATGTAATCATTTAACTCATTTACATGTATTCACCTGTACCAGCTGCTATCTTCCTCCTATAAAAATATTGCATGTGTGTGAAGATCGTTCTTCAGCTGCAAAAATTGTAATAAGTTACAGATTTGTAGCTGAAACAAGAAGTTGGGGCACAATTTCTCTGTTTGTTGTTTGTTCAGAAGCATATTAAAGCATGAGAAAAAATTAGTCTTCTGGGTGCGACAGACTGAAGTATGGAATTAAAAAAGGTTACCTTCTAAAGAAGGTTTTAGGAAGAAGGAACATAAAAGAAGCTAATTGATTTGAAAAATATTGTCCATATTCTCTTGAGTATTCTATATTAGTGCCTAACACAGCATTCTAGTAAGAACTAGATATTTAAATACCCCTGAGAAATGGGGTTTATGTGCCCTCCCTATTTCTTATGAATAACATCTTTGTTTACCCAGCAATTGACTATCTTCTCCTACTTCTCATTTTTAAGTAAGAACAGTAGAGACATGACCTCCTTCTTTTAGTCTTTTTTTAGACCAGTATCTCCAATGATTTTTAGTTCTCTGCTATGGAAAGCAGTAAGTGCCATTTCAATACATACTATTTATTAAGCTTGAATGGTGTGTGAATAACTTCCCTCCACTGTTAATCACTTGGGGCACATCTCTAGATCTAGAAGAGATGACCTAGCTATTTATTGACCCAGATCTCAGGACCTACATGCTAGCCCCTTCCCCTCGCACATCCCTTAGGACTGACTGCCATGATTGTTCAGGAATAACTCCAGCTCCTGAAACAACAGGGGAACCCCTGAGGGCACTTGTTAGCCTATCTCTAGGCCACCTACTCCTCCCTTGCCCAGGACAGCATGGCTGCTTGTGCCTTCCCATTGCCCGGGAAGCCTCCCAGCCACCTCCAGGACCCTGAGGAAGACACCATCTTCCTTCTGCTCTTGCTTGCTCATGACTGGAAGCAAGTTGGCAGAACTTAAATGATGAGGGTCCTGGGAATGGAGACGTGGTATTGGAGAAATAGAGAAAAATTATTCTGTCTGACCTGTCCTATTCTAAAGCAAGTTAAGTTGGCACCTGCCTTAAGGTGAAACAAAGATCTTTATTTAGGTTGAACACGACGACTTTGTGTCCACAGTTTGATAGTTTCTGAAGTTTATTATAATTTTCTTCTTTCAAAGTCCTACGCAATTGGACTTATGGTAAAGACTTAATTACACAGTAATATCTTACATGTCCTTAAGACACACATACACAGAGTAAAGCTTTATAAAGTTCCTACAGTTTTCTTAATAGCAAAGCAATACCTTTCTTTCTTCATCACATCTTAAATATGGGCAGTTATTTGGAATATCTTTCTTGGTGTAAAACACATGGCCTTGCTCACATTGATCAAAATTTAAAACACACCATTTAATTTGCAATATCTATAGACAGATGAAAATGTTTTCTGAACTACTACTTTTATTAGAAAAAAAAAATCATCCTTTTATGTTACAGTCAAGTAAACATAGAATGCTGCACCACATTCTGGTTTTGACACGGCATCACTAATATACTACCTATGAAATATATTCTCAAAACCAGGTCTCTAAAACCAGATGAAAACTGGAAAAAAATCATCCTCAATAAGAGGTGTTAACTAAGATAGGAGTGCTAGAGTGTGTGACAGCTTCTGTGCTTCAGGTTTGTACTATGAGTCTTCCAGTACAACACTGAAGGCTTGGTTTATCCAAAGCACAACTGTTATTTACAAGTTCATGTCATTCAGAAAAGAACTGTGCTGTATTTACTGATCATATACTACATATATTTCTGACAGTTCTTTCAAATTTCCTTTTGAAGTATCAAAGGAGCATTACCTGTTGGACATTAATATATGTGAAAATTGAGAAAAATCAATACACCTAGACCAAGAAATACCATCCTGTGCACCAGAAATTGAGGCTTGCTGCCAGTAAGATGTTTGAAATACTCAAAAAGTACTACACTTTCACTTATTAATTCTGTTTAACTGCATTGCTATATGAGCGTATCTTCTAATTGGAATTTAACTTTGCAATCTGGAAGCTCTGGCAGAAAATCTGCATTCTAGGGTCAAAGCAAAGTGAAACTGAACAGATCTGAGTATTCCACAGCTCTGTAAGCATATTAATTTTCTAAATTTCCTGAAGTGTAAGTACACACTGATGGTACTGTTAAAATTGCCACCTAGTGCATGAAGACTGCTACAGATATTTAGCATCACAATTTTAACACTTTACTGATAGCACGAAGACAAAAAAAGTACTTCAGTTAAGCATCAAGCCAATTGCTCTAAAAAATGTACTGAAATGTATAAAAAAAAATCATCTACAAAATCATGTACAAAAAAAGTCTACATCATTACATAGATGTAATTAATTGTATTCTGCAGATCAGGGACAAGACAATAGAGGCGTTATTTTACTTTGCCTTACAAAATGCTATTCACAAAGAAATATTGTAAAAAAGGCTTAACATTGTCTTGTGAAGAAAGCTATGCCAATAGAAGCAAACTTTTATTTCGCACCATTAATGAGGTGACTTAAAGATTTTTAAAGATACTGAAATTTACTGCATAGAAAAAACATGAAGAAAATTATTTGAGTAGCATATCTGAAACTAAGTCTATTAGACTCGAACCACATAATCAATTTTAAGGATTTTTTTTTTTCTAAGAACAATGTATATTTTTATTCTTAAGTGGTGATCAAAGCTACAGAGTGAGAAGACTGTAGAGAGATTTACTTTGAGCAAAATCTCACAGGAATAGATTATGTTGGAAGATTTGCATATATAAAATTTAGTGAATCTGAGTGGTTTTGTTAGTTTTTGAATAAGCAGGCACTAGAACAGATGTAAAAATTAAAATCACTACTTCCCACCCTCCAAAAAAGATAAATTTGCTTTGCTCCACAAAAGAGTTTGTAGAATGTGGAGAAGGAAAAATCTGTTCTGTCAGCCTTCCTTTCCTACCTATGATGGCCACAGCAGAAGGCTGGCTATTGCAGCCTGACATATAACGCTGGCTCTACTAGATATAGCCATTGTTGCATTTCTGTTTTTCCTAAACTTTGCAACACCAAATAATAACTGACATGGGATACTAATTTTGGAATGCATTTGTGGAGTACCAGTACCCATAGCTTTAGTTTTCATATTTTGAAGGTTGTATGTTATTTCAACATTCTTCTCAAGCTTACATACGACCATTGTTTCATCGGAGCTTGGAACAAAATGAAGATATGATATTATTCTCTCAAGTCTTTGGAGAGGTTTGACTCTCATTATCTCTTAAGTAGCCATAATAAGCTACCACACAACCCCAAATGCATATCCTTACAACTCTCAGTTCACAGGGTAGCAATGAAAACCAGAAGTTGGTTTAAAGGTTGTTATTAAAGATACTAGGAGATTCAGCAATGACCCATAAACATGTAGGACATGAGTCGAGTGAGTAGACCCTAGATATATTAGGACCAGGGTTCTTAACAATACCCAAGTCATTGAGCTCAGAGAGCTGATTAATGAAAACAAATCAACTATTAGCAAACTAAATAATTTAGCACTAAACTGAAGAGAAACAAAAATATGGAACTTTGCAATTGATACAAGACCTATGTACTAACAATCTGACAATCTCACACAAAAATTGTAAATCTTTATTTTTTATGCAACCATATAAATCCACCAAAACAAAGATTTTTGAATGAGTTAAAAATCTAACTGAATCCCAAGTAAACACCTCATAAAGCAGTATTCAAAATCTAAAGATTAATCAAAATGGACAATAATAAAGAGAATTTGGTCACAGACTGTCATCTGAACAAAGCTGTGTACAAGAAGAGCTGAAGTAAGGAAGTTCATTGTTATGAATTATATGCCAAGTTTCCCTAATGCTGTATGCATAAATGTCAGGACAAGCAAGGCACAACACATGCTTTTCTGATTAGGAATATAGAAAAAAACTAAGTAGATTTCCATTTATAAGCAGCATCTAGAGTAAGATTACTAGAAAAGGGGACAGTAAAAAAAATACCAATAATTCTCTTCATCAACAGAAAAACCTCATAAATACATAGCTGTTTCACTCTGATAGACTGTATCTCAGAGTTCTTGAATTCAATATTATGTCTTCACTTTTAAGGGGCACTGGAGAGGTCAAATGTGGTTTTTAATTACTTACTCGAGAGCTTATAAAAAGTTTGTTTTCTGGTGACTGTTTTTTTCAACATAGCATGAGGGCAGAACTTAATTAACTGACTACATTTTCTGATTATCATGAAAAAGCACATGCTCCAGTCTTCAAGTAAAATTTAAATCCCAAAACCACTTCATCAAAGTATATAACGTTTAAATTTAAATTACTTTTATTTATATTGTTTTTTTCCAATCCTTCTTGCCTCCTAGCCACACAGGACTCCTATTTAGTGTGTTAGTATCAGTTCTGTAATTTTGAAGACCTTTTTTTATACTAACCATTTATCAACTTGGAATATTTACGTCTATTTAACTGGATTTTTCTTCCTGTAGCATTTGCATACCATCTGTGCCATCATAAATTTATATTAGTTTTAGAAATATGATACAGTTTATTACCTGCTGACTTGAATTTTGTGTTTGGATGCTGCAGATAATTTGGGGCTTAAGTGACAACTGTTTAGATGCACCATTGTTTGTTAATATATTATAGCTCTTTTCTGCTGCAGGTTGCACTGACAGTACCTGGTCCAAGAATGGAAAGTCCCAATACATTCTATGCAGCATAAGCCAGGACACGCTTTTCTATAACAGCTATCATTACCCCACTCAAACTATTGTGCTCATATGCAGTACCCTCTTACCCTCAATTGCTGCACTCTCATGAGACAAAAGTAATACTTTAATTACAAGAAAGAAACAGCAATTGCAAAATAAGATAAGAAGAGTAATAGCAGCAAGTATGAAAGATCACTATTAGTCTTGGAAAGCATTTTCACAACTGAACCTAAGCACTGGCCTTGGCATGATATTCTGCGCAACACAGTTGTATCAAGACAGGTTGAGAGCAGACCTCTGGATTTTTCAGAGAAGTTCTTTATTAGACAAGCTGAGGAAAGACAGATTTAAAATTCTCTTAGAAGTCAGTGTTTCTAGACAAAGAGTTCTCTGCTATATTAAAGAAAAAAGAAAAAAAATTCTTTCCCTCTTGAGATAGAAGCCAGACTTTGATGTGAAATGGCATGAATTTATATGTCCACTTACATTCAAGCCTTTTTTGAAATAACTGCTCTTTTCAGCAGTACAATTTTTGTTTCTACCACTTGCCAAGAAAGCTCTCATCAAGCCAGTGCTAAAGTTCATCTTCAAAATTGCAATGAAGAGGGTTCAGCCTCTTCCAGGTACACATATTTCACTACCATTTACCTTCATACCCTACCTCATTCCCCTGCTGGTAAAAGAACAGGGTCAAAAATTATTATTCTGAATACACAGTAATAATGAAAATACCCCTCTTTGTTAAAAGGCTGACTGGTGGTTATCCCTGGAAACAGACACAGAAAACAAAGTGTAATAAAATTTGCTCTTCAGCTAGTAAAAACAAAATAAATGCTACAACTACTTAAGAGGCCTTTTTAAATGAAACTAGCATGTTTGGCACAACCCTAACTCATAGCTCTCTTTTCAGAAAATGTAATTGAGTAACTGGATAGAGATTTGTGATTTATGTCACTTTTCGGATAAGTTTCAGCACACTCGCCGTTAGAGGGCAACAGTAGTCTCCACTGCCTTAAGAAGGGGGTTGCATAGATCATTTGCTTCTTGTATTCACTCATTTCCCCAGAAGATGAAATTTAGTCTCCCTTTTAATTTTTAACTAACAACCCTTATTACTTGCTTAGCTTAACAATAACATTTTGATAAATGTATTCTCTCCTCAACATGCCCTTTCCCCTAGAGCTGGTCATTTCAGTATGTTCAGGAAAAAATCTAGTATTACAGGTTATTGCTGAAGAGCAATAATTTTAAGATTCAGTTATTCACTTGTCATGCCCCTTATTACTCCTAGACCAGTGGAGCTGCTGTATGGAAAGATGAAATAGTTCATTACTCAAATCTTTTGAAAATGTTCTTTGAAGAAGCCTATTTAAATAAGCCATTGCTTTTTAAGGAAGCAATGGATTATTGATGCAAAAGCCGATTGAAAAGTTCTTGCTCTGAGTAAAGCCTTGCCTCTTGAGTCTTATTGATTTCATGGCTGCCTACAATTTCACAAGCACTTGAGTCAAAGAGTTATAGAGAATAAGCAAACAAAAGTGTGCTTGGCTGAATGCATTTATCTCAGGGAAACACAGAGGACATCATCAACACGCAAATATGTTATCTATTTCCTCTAGTAACATGTGAGAAAAAAAAAATGCAAACAGCAAGAAAACATCTTTTCTTAGCAAAATCAATGTGTACCCCAAGCAACCAGGACACATAATCCAATTAAATGATTTTGGAGAATCAGCACTGAAGAGAGGCAGGGAGGGGAAAAAAAAAAAAAAACAACAACAACCAAAAACAAAAACAAACAAACAAAAAAAACCCACACTGACCATTTCTGCTTCCTGACTAGAAGTCAAAGCCCAAACTACCTGAACTCAGATACTACTGCTTCCAATTCACAGAGAAGGATCACTCAGAAATCACAGGAAGAGGAGTACAGTTTCTCCAGTGCTGCATTCTGCTCAGGCTTCAACAGGCCATATGAGTTAACAGAAGGGCCTGTTATGATTAACAGAAAAATGGAAGTTTGTCAAATTGTAGCTAAATCAAAATGTTTGAGTAACAGATTCTAGTTAAGGTTAATTTTAAAACTGCATTTACTGCTCTCATCCTAGTTTCTTTCTTGTTATATTCAGGATTTGAATCCTGGCTCAGATTTTGCTAGCTCTGGAAGTACATGGATTTTATATATAGCTATTCTTCCTCTGATAATGTGTTTTCTATGTTTAATCATCTGCACTATACCAGAATTTATGTATGAAAACTGACAATTTACATCTGGTCAATTTACCCAAATCTTCCTTCAGCTGTTACCATCCTGGTACACAATATTTCTGTAAATACATTGAAACATGGTAGATAGTCAAACAAAATTACTCAGTGATCATATGAATATTGTTTGTGGAAATGTGACATTTTAGTGATGTACTTATGATACTTCTGTCCATATCTAAACCTGGCACAGTAGATATTTTAGTAAACTGTGTATCAGCACTGGGCAACTGAATTGTTTCTCCAGCTTCCAATTATTTGGGCTGAGATTTTATTTCATAGCATATTCAACAATAACAATTTGTCATACTGACTATCACAGGTGAGCAGAGACCCAGTCAGCCTCCAGGATGCTGAAGTTGTTTACCAGTAGGCTCAGCCCGAAATCCTCCTTTTTCCCAGCATTTTCTGATGTGACAAGTTCTAGTCGATATCATTCGCCTAATGAAATTCAGCAGTTTATTTTCACCTCCTTGATTTTCTTATCACATGCTACAGGTTGCATGCCTTGTTGAGAGAGAAACCTAGGCTACAGACCCACTGTCCATGATGTTCCCACTGCTCAGAACTAATAACCTGTGGAGATGACTGATATAAAAAACAATGCATAGCACTTTGCCAAGTCTCCTCAAGGTTTTGCATAATGTCATTACAGCCCCAAGATAAAATGGGAGGATTTTTTTCTCAAAAGTATCTCAAACAAAATCCAGACAGCACTGCATTTACTATCACAGTTCTGAGAAAGCACTGTATGCACTGGAGGACTGGAGGAAATAACAATGTTACATGGCAAGTAAGACGCTTTCCTAGTCCAAGGAAACCATGTTGTGCACTGTCTGTCTGGGACAGACCTTGCAGCAAACTAGCCTATCAAGACAAGCTACCGCAACTTCATGTCAAAAACAGGTATTAGCTTCACTCCAGAAGTAATGAGGAAGCACGAATGCAGTGCAGACCAGGACCCTGAAATGAAAGAAAACACTAGCCATCTTGGGAGTAGAGATTGATCTCGGATCAGTCCTCTTAAAATTTATCCTTTTACCCAGATGACTTGAGAAGATTGTCACTGGTGAGACCGAGTCCTGGGCGAATCTCTGAGAACTACGATGGCAGCCACATCAGCTTTGCCTCTAACTTCTTCATCAGCAGTGCAGGTTGTCAGCTACTCTCCTCCCCACCTTCCTCCTCCCAGGCTTTTGGGCTGCAAAGTTTTACAGTTGAAAACTGTGATGGGTTGACCCTAGCTAGACGCCAGGTGCCCACCAAAGCCGTTCTATCACTCCCCCATCCTCAGCTGGACAGGGGAGAGAAAAATATAACAAAAAGCTTGTGGGTCGAGATAAGGACAGGAGAGATCATTCACTAATTACCGTCACGGGCAAAACAGACTCAGCTTAGGGAAAATTAGCTCAATTTATTACAAATCAGCCAGAGTAAGGTAACGAGAAATAAAACGAAATCTCAGAACATCTTCCCACGACCCCTCCCTTCTTCCCGGGCACAACTTCACTCCTGGATTTCTCCACCAAGCCCCCCAGCGGCACAAGGGGGACAGGGATGGGGTTTACAGTCATCACACGTTATTTTCTGCCACTTCACCTCCTCAGGGTGAGGGCTGATCACACTCTTCCCCTGCTCCAGCGTGGGGTCCCACCCACAGGAGACAGTCCTCCACGAACTTCTCCAACGTGGGCCATTCCCACAGGCTGCAGTTCTTCATGAACTGCTCCAGCATGGGTCCTTTCCACGGTGTGCAGTCCTTCAGGAGCACACTGCTCCAGTGTGGGTCCCCCACGGGGTCACAAGTCCTGCCAGAAAACCTGCTCCACGGGCTCCTCTCTCCGCAGATCCGCAGGTCCTGCCAGGACCCTGCTCCAGCGCGGCGTTCCCACGGGGTCACAGCCTCCTTCGGGAACCCACCTGCTCCGGCGTGGGGTCCTCCACAGGCTGCAGGTGGAGATCTGCTCCACCGTGGACCTCCCTGGGCTGCAGGGGGACAGCCTGCCTCACCAGGGTCTTCACCACGGGCTGCAGGGGAATCTCTGCTCCGGCGCCTGGAGCATCTCCTCCCCCTCCTTCTTCACTGACCTTGGTGTCCGCAGGCTTGTTTCTCTTACATGTTCTCACTCCTCTCTCCCGCAGCTGTTTCTCACTGTCCCAACTTTTTTTCCTTCTTAAAAATGTTATCACAGAGGCGTTACCACTATCACTGATTGGCTCGGCCTTGGCCAGCGGCGGGTCCGTCTCAGAGCCGACTGGTATGGGCTCGCTCTCTCTCGAACACAGGGGAAGCTTCCAGCAGCTTCTTACAGAAGCCACCCCTGTAACCCCCCCCACTACCAAAACCTTGCCACATAAAACCAATACAAAAACATGGTGCTCTAGCAAAATTGCACAGCTAGACTATCAGGTTTGTGTTGCAGCTGTATGCTTCTGGGGAATTTTTACAAAACTGTTATAGCTTGTTCATACCAACACAACCTGAACTAAGGGGAAATGAGACAACCAGTTTTCATATCTTCTTCTAACTATTAGTACTTACTTCCATTTTGTGAGAGCTCAAATGCAGCATCATCAAGAACATCACAGGCAATCTCTTACTAAAAACAAACAAACAAACAAAAACCCCAGCAAAAAAAAGAGACCTACCACCCTTGTAGACATTCTAGAAAAAGTTTGACTCCACATACTTCCTGACTCCAAGTGCCCTTTCTCCTCATAAATAAAACATGGCCAGAGCTGCTCCTTTAGCTAAGAATAGGCTGCAGAACTTCTAGCCCACTGACGTTTCTTCTTTCCATAGCTGTAGCTTAATTTGTTACCTCTTTCTTGAGATTACCACTCATCTATGTGGATTCAGGTGCACTTTCTACTACTTCTTTTAAGCTCTACACATTTGGAGAGAATTGCACATACCTGGCTTTGCTGAGCAGCCATCTCGGGGAAAAAGCACTAAAGCTTCTATAATCACTGCTTTCTTTTCAGATTCTCTCTTGGGAAGACAGGCATATTATAAAAATGACAAACATAGGATACTCTTCTTTTGCATCACTTCTCCTCAGAGAAAGTCCATTAAATCCTGCTAGCAATCCTGTCAAAATTCTATCAACAACTTCATTCTCCGCTCCAGCTTCAAACTAAGTAATCCCTCCATTTTGCCTTATTCAGTAACCCAATCCCTTATCCCAGTCTCTGTATTACATAATAAACTCAATTCAGGTAAGGCAATTACTTCTTCCAGTAAAGAAAGCATTGTCCCCAAAGCTATTTGAAAATACAGGGAGTTTTGTAGCTACCTTTCTCTTTGCCTATTTTAAGTCCACTGGGAAAATTCAGTGCTCTTCCATTACAGTGTTATTTTAATCATGTAAAGAAAACATTTGACAATTTCTACATTAACCTCTTTTTTCACAGATGGTCAGCTCTAAGCTTAGATTCTAAGTGGCAGGACATTATTACATGAAAAAGTACACCTTTTCCCCTTACATGTTAAGTTAGGTAAAATAATAATTTTGCATTTTCTAGGTAATATTTATGTGTCTTTATTCCATTCATTGAGATATGTCAAATGCTGTACTGGCCCAATTCAGAAGACTTAGGCCAGGAAAATAAAATATCTGGAGCCTTCTTTTTCATGAGCAATATTTATTACCTGGGGACATTAACTTCTGAACGCTGGAACATCAGACCAGCTGGGTTACGTGCACAGAAAACTTCTCTACTGCCTTGTGCTGGTCTAATTTGTTCCTGTGTTAGCAGGGAGCATGCTGAAATGCATAAAGAATTCTGCAGAGGTACTCTGTACACTGTGCAACATTCTGCCCAGTCATTAGCACTGAAACACAAAGGGAAAGTCTTCCCTAAACCTCTTGGCTTGGTTTTTCTTCTCTATAATTTACTCTTTCTGTGCCTTTTCTCTGTTATGCAACAGAGGGAAAAACAAACAAACAAAAAAAACAAAACCACAAAACCAACAAAAAACAACAAACAAAACTTCTTTTTTAAATAAGAAATTGATTTCAACACCATCACTTAGCACCATGTAGTATATACCCATACACTACAGCATTTGGATCTGTGTGGTCACAAAATTCCACAGTTTTGTCAAGTATTCCCCCATTATTTCCATCTCCAGATCCCTCAGGCACATCAATTTCTTTTCTTCTGTGCCCAAACCCCTTAAGTTGCGGTTCCTACCTCTTCATAGCCACTGGCTGCATCTACTAGCCTGCCCACATTCAAGCAGGAGCCTGCTCCAGGATGTGCCGGGGGCAGCAAGGACTGTGTAGCCGGACCTCAGTAAAACGGGGAGACGCTGGCCAGCGTGATAGAGTAATAGTAGGAGGAGCTCGCATCTGTCTGAGGAACAGAAGGACTTACAGAAATTCTCCCTGAGGTCAGAGAAGTGCGGGGACAGCCCTTGCTTCACAGTTTGAAATGGTTTGAAGGAAAACCGGCAAAATTTTCTTGCATTGTCCGTGAGGCATCCTTCTCACCTCTCCTGTCTCTTACAGTCAGTCAGCTGAAACTCCCACATGATGTAATTTGGATGCCTTAAAACATCAGATTTTTCTTCTCTTTCTTTGAAATCAGGATCTAGAATGTTTCCCTCATCTTTTTATTCAAATGCTGCTCATTGCTCTGCTTCCCCCTGAAAAGACTTTTTCATTTTGAAATTAAATCTAGTCAGAAATTAAAATATGCTGAAACAAACTTCACTTTCCAAAGACAACTTTGATAAATTAAAGAGTTTCTTCTTCTTTATATGAAATA
Source organism: Buteo buteo (assembly GCF_964188355.1). Classification (NCBI taxonomy): domain Eukaryota; kingdom Metazoa; phylum Chordata; class Aves; order Accipitriformes; family Accipitridae; genus Buteo; species Buteo buteo. The sequence goes on along the minus strand of NC_134171.1, from coordinate 45,293,170 downwards.
ATGTGTAGCCATGTATTTTTTATTTGTGTCCATATCTAACTCCTCAGGGAGCAAAATTACTATTAGATCTTCAAAGGTAGTGTTCCTCAGGCTTAGGTCATGTGACTTACATCTCTGAAAATGCAGTGTCTACAGTTTGGGGAAAAAAGTGGTGTTCTTTTAAGCCATTGCAAAACCTGTATGTCCCATGTATCTATAAACCCATTCTCTCTGTTTTATGTTTAGAGTTTGTAAGAAGAGGAGGAAGAGGAGGGGTAAAACTGGGTTCCTGTGAGGTTGTTTGTGGTTTTTTAAACAGATCTTATTAAAATGTTGATATATTATTTATCCTTACTATCAAGGTTATTGACAAAATAATTCTATGGCTACGGACTTTAAAAAGAGTCATTAAGAAACTCTGCAAGCAAATAAAAAATACATTATCCCTGAAAAAGTATAGTCCATGCAGTACGTTTGACTTAAAACTTTTGACTGTGACATTTTTCAGTTTCATGAACCTTGATTACATCTACAGTCACCATCACTAAAATAAGAAACTTCTTGAACATTACTGCTGCTAAACCTGAACTATATGAACTCTCCAGGTGGAAAACTTACTGTAGGAAGGCAAGATAAAAAGATTCTGTACATATCAGTATTCAGGTAAACATAACAGAGACTTATTAAGGAAAAGTGAAAGTCTTGCAAGCTTCCTGAAAGATTTCTGAACTTGTTAGACCATTTCACTTATTTTGCAACTATGTTATCTAATTTATTGTTTGTTTTCTGGAAATGCTTCTCTATAACCAATTTGTTATTAAAAAAAAAAAAGTAAAAAATCTATACCATTATTATTTGTTTAAACCTTTCAGGTTTAAATAGGCTAATCAATAGGTTTATCTTACCATGGTAACAAAACTTTGTTATGCTGTTTGAGCTGTGTTGCAAAGCAGAAAATCTGTCTATAAACTTTTTAGCTAATTAAGTCACTACTCCATACAGTACAGTAAAAAAAAATACTTCGCATGCATGATGTACTTCAGATTCTTAGTGCTACTGCACTCACTCAAATATCTGATTCATTCTCCAGGCTCTTGAAATGTAATTTTTCTACACAATAACAAAACTACTTCAAGGACTAATACACAACACATTGCACACCCTGCTAGAAAAGCGCTGGACATGACTACTTGCCTACTCTGTTCCAGTAGTTAAAATACATCCTCCAAAATTGGAAGTGCAATATGAGAACCTTTCTGAATAACACTGGCTGGAATCCTGCAGTATCCTTCATCTATTCATGGTAAACTGCAAAAAAGTTTGGAAGTCATGAGAAAATAAGTGTTGCTTTAGGCTGTAATTAATAAGACTTCATGCACTAAACTATACAAGCTGTGATATTGATGCATATCCAGAGTTGACTGCAATGATAAACATTCATTTTCAATCTTCATTCAAGACTCAAATAAACAGGCATTTATGATACTGAAAAAGCATGGTACATACAGTATCCCAAGACTACCTCAGTTCTACAAGGAAAATTCTAACAAAATAGGTCACAGAGCATTTTAAAAGTGGAAGTATAAAGGCTTAAGCAGACTCTAATTACCAGAGCTATCAGGTGCTGCCATTCTACAATATCTCAATTTTTCCAGCCTGATATTTTAACAGTAGCTTGAAAGGAAAATAAAATAATAAAAAAAAGAAATTACTAAGATGACAGCTCAATTGTGCAGCAAAACTAAGTCATATTATAAAAAGACATCCAATGAAGAATGTCTTTTTAACACAGAGGTTTTTTTCCTTTGTAATCTTAACATATGGTTTTCCTTGATGCCAAGAAACAGTCAATAAAAAGAAGCTTTTGTTCTTGAAAAGCACCTTTGTTCTTACCAAGCCTTAGCAACAGTTCATCAGTTCATGGAAGCAGTAAGAGCAGAAGAAGGGGAAAGATTTAATATGGAAGAACTCTATTGCTTACCTGAGTCCAGCTTTAGTCTCGTATCTGACACTAACTCATAGTGCTAAAACTGCTAAGCACTACCCCGAGTGACAAAACTGCTAAGAATAGGAAAAAGCACCTCCCCTTTTCTACTCCTTATTTCAGACCACGTCCCTTGAGCTTAGCACTGCCTGATGTGACCATTTTCTGCAACAGTAAAAGATGTAAATTTTTTAATTGGATTTGTTGCAGTGAGCAAGCTCTGTTAAGTAACTAGATTAAATATAGAATATGAAACTTCCTTGCCAGATTTTACTGAGCACAAGAGTACTATTCCACTTAAGAAATTCGGAATCAGATCAGAGCACTGTACTATAACAGTCACAGGCACAGCTGACAAAGGGACCTGATAACATTTCTCAATTCTCAGGTCCAGGTCTCGCTATTGCCATGGCTGAACAGCATATCAGGACAAAATATGGAAAAATAAATTCTCCCATGCACAATAGGTTCCTCATGTGGGAAGCCTGGATCAGGAGTCATGGGGTACTTCAGCACGTCCCTAGGGCTGGGCAATCAGAAAGTGGGGAAAGTGGGGCCTCCAGCTGGGGGGAATATCTTCCACAGAGCACATCCTTATACATCAGAGCATTTTCCATTTTCCTCACCATACTTTGACATGAAAGCTTGGGTTTGCATCTCACAGAAACCTACATTATGATTATTTTTCCATCACAATTTTTTTAAAAAAAACCCACACACCTATTTTTGATAAAATCTGCCGTCCAAAAAAACCACCAAAAATTATTTGGATTGCAAGAAGGAAGCACATGTTTAAATTAAAGTAATTTGACACTGAACCAACTGTTGGTGGTAGCTAATTCTTCATTACTTGACATTTTTGCATCAAAACCAGATATTTTTTAATGGCTGTGTCATAGCTTATAGCCATTGTAAGTCTATGTGGAAATTCTTTGAAAAATTGTTCTGCTCTGTGTGATACCATAAATCATAGCAGAAGCTAAGAATAGGCATTTCAGGTTTTAAAGCATCTTGATTTAATCATGCAACATGAAATCTTAATTAGCTCTTTATGAGACAGATACTCCATGATTTACATTATTCCCCACAAAAAAAAACCAAACATCTTTGTCACTATGGATATCTCTTTCTCTTTTCCTTTTTTTTTTTTTTTTTTTTAAAATAACTGACAGGATTCCAAATTAAGTGACCTGTGGTCCCAAGAAATTGCTCTGTTTCCTTTTTATAAAGAAATTATTTCTGTCTCTCTCATTTCATGAGAGTATAGTGATTTTCTTCTATGGATAAAATTTAAGTAATAATGGAGTTGTTCTACTTAAGATGACTAGGAACATTAACTTCAAATTTATCAACAATCCACTTAGTTTTCTGTAATAAACTCCTTGATTACTAGAAATACTGAGGATATCTAATATCTTTTCAGTTTATTTAAAACAGCTAGTTAATACTACAATAATGCTGGTTTAGGTTCCTTAGGATCTTAGGTGACACATTAAAGACATACTAATACTCTTCCACACATAACAATGAAAACTGGTATTTAAATCAGTGTTTTTTCAGTTTATCAACTTTTACCTTATCCCACCTATGGGATGGTCAATGCCTGAAAACTTCAAACTCAGTTTTGATGTTTCCAGTAGAAAGAGTTATTCCATATTACACCAAGGAGATTAAGAGAAGACAATTCAAAGCCTTCAAAGAGAAAAAGCTACTTATATTGACCTTAAATAGCTATAGATCAGGCCTGTAATTTAGGTACGTGCTGAGGCTCCAAAGAGTGTGTCCTCTTTAAGAAGCTTCTCATTTTAGTTCCATGTGGACCAGCAGGATATAACATGCATGACATTATGAATCGCTTCAGTTTCAGTTAAGCTTTTTAAATAACTATGTTTTTTCTTTCATCAAGATACAGGCTAAAGGCACGGCCATGTCCACCGCTGATCCTGACTGCAAGTTCCAAAACGACATTAGAACAGAATCTCCAGCTGCTGAAATTATTTCACTACAAATTTCGTTTTAGCAAATTATTTAATTTTTTTTAATGTGAACTTATAATTCTTCCTGAATGCACCTTATATTTGCAAGCAACTGATTTCTGTTCAGACTATGGTTCAGAAAAGGCTTATAAAGAACAAGGAGGTGGCAGCTGAGCACCACGCAGAGTCTTAAAGGGAACAGCAGGAAAGACACCTCAGGATGGACTTGCTGTCTCAGCAACCCTTTATTTTACTACTAAAACATCTTTCACACACAGAGACACGTGATAATTCTGCACCATTCCTGGTCACACTGCCAGTGCAGCTGCAGATATGCACTGCAGTGGATTTTGAAAACCTGGATCATTACAGAAGATATTGTCCTCCTATGGCAAACACCCAGCTTGTGTGCAATCATAACACGTTTGTTCTGTTTCAAGGCTCTAGATCACAAGAATGACGACCTTGCTTGGGTTGTTTCATAACAACTTCAGCATCCATATAAGCAAGTCACTTAACCACATCATCGCTAACTGTAAGGACTGTACAGTCAAACCTCTACCTTACAGACAGGGCCACTCGTCCACCTCACCTGCCCAGCCTGTAGCCCTCCATCCCAGCACTCCAAACGTGGAACTCATTCCATCAGTTCTCACTAATACCAGTGATGTCGTAGCTCTGGGAACTGACCAAGGCTTCCAGTTCATTATGTTTTTTTCTCATACTGCATGCATTGGTGTATAAGCATTTCAGACACGGTCCTGAGCCTTCCGTGCTCCTGGGAATGCCTTTGTGTTGAGGGCATTCAGGTCCACGCCTTTAAAAAAAAAAAAAAAAAAAAAAAAAGTAAGTTTTTCTGGCATTTAAGCCTCTCACAGTGATCATCTTCAATCTTGCTGCTTGTCTGTAGTGGCTTTACAAGACAAAATGGATCCTTAGGAAAGGCTATGGAATAACATGTGAAAACAAAATTTCTCACATCTTTCCCTATGGAAAGCATTTTATCTTCTATATGATTTCTCCAATTGCTCTTAAATTATAAATGGGTTAACTGTTAACTATTTTTTTTTAATAGGGTTGAACTGCCCTCTGCAGCTGAATCAGAGGTAAAACGTGTAGGAAAATTTTTATACCATGATTCATGACCTATTTCTAACTGCTCATGAAATCATATTCACTTTTGCTAGATCTCAAGCTGTCCAAAATAACCCAGTAAGAGTTTTGTGAGCAGCAGGTTTAGAATATTGAAGCAATGTTTATAGAAAGATTGAAATCTTTTTGCAAAACTTGCAAGCATTTGGCTTCTGCATTTCAGGAATAAAAGGGAAACTGTTTGGAGACCAAAAAAGGTTTGGTTTTCACTATTCATTTTTTGGTCTTGTGAGATGACAGGGTTAAGAAAACATTCAGAACAAACCTTACAAACACATTCACCTGCAAAAATAAGAACAGTAAACCAGAAGTCTAGCTGACACCTTCCAAGAGCAAATTCAAGATACAAATTGAGTGTCTGAATCCATTGAAGCTTGACTTATTTATGCTGTGGATAAAAGGTCAAGCATCTCAAACTGAAGCAGCTTTTTTCTGCTGGCTCAGCACAAGATAGTATATTAGAATTACTGTTTCTTCTTGCTTGGATTTAGTGCCATTCACAATATCATGTAAATTGTGATCCACTGTTCTACATGCTGAATAAATACCAAATAAATGCCAGTTTCCATGAAGAAGATGATGCAATTTACAAGACAAGTAGTAAAAGTTCACATGGGATTGAGTAGAGTTGGGGCACAATGACTAAATTGTACTAAGACAATCTGAACTGCTTTGATCAGTACTAATGACTAGTTAAGAAATCACACACATTCCTTTGTGAAAAAAGAGCAAATTTTAATAATGTACTCTTCAAACAAAACACTGCCATAATTCCACAAGATTAATAGGGGCTAATGAATGATGCATCTGCAAAGCCAGAAAATTCCATTTTCTGCCCCTAAGAAAGTGCTTGTAAAAAACTGAGTGAGCTTTTCACAAAAAAAAAAAATCCCAATCATGTCTTGAATTTATGGTTTTGTGCTATAGCTTTCAAACGCTAATCTCTAACTGCTGAATCAACACCTGCACAGCAACAGCAGGAGGGGGAATACTGGCACTTGAGGCTCCAGTCAGCAAGTGCAGAGAGTCCGGTAGCTTGGCAACAGTGGTACAAAGTAATCTTTAAAATTTCATCCATTTAATTCCTTGGGAAGAGGACTTTTAGTGAGCTGAGGTTGCTGCTAAAAGTGATCATACAGCACCTACAGTCACTGATCAATTTAAAAAAGTAATATAAAAAAAGATTCAGGATGATTGAAAGTAGTACAGAACTTCTGAAAAAAAATGGTTGCGGGTTTTTTTTTTTTTAAGATTACTTTGATTTGCAGGATAGCACTGAATACTTGTTACCTAGAAGTCCCCAGGAGACATTAATTTCTACAGTTTTGTATTGCTGAAATATAGTCTTAGTTCAGACTTCAGTTACTTATTATTGCCTTGAAACATTGGCTTCTCAGTAGAACAACAATAAAAATCCAAAACACAAAAATCCCACAGTAGTTCTCAAAGAATCTGTGAGAAAACAGTTTGATTTTTAAAGTTATTTTCCAAGCCCATTTACTTATTCTGTCCCCAAAAAGTTAAAAGAAAGCAGAAGGCTGACTGATAACACTTACAAATTTGATACAATCTATGAATGTGATGGTTTATAGCAAATTAGCTATAATGCATCATCATTTATAAATACAGTCAATTGTATCAAAAGTTCTTGTCTGGTCTCATTTATGAGCTTTTCCAAGTGGTTAGGAAAACACAGATAGTTTAGAGACCACACTTATCGGAAAAATGTTAAAAATACCATTGTGCCATGAATTTTATTGCTGAATTTTGAATTACATTAATACTACTTTGCAACATGCAATTATACACTTACATGCACAGAGATGCTATGTTCAGAAGTCCTTAAATTTAACATTATGACTACCACTTGTACTTGCTTTCATTACACATATTTTAACAACACTATTTTTTCAGTCTACAGATACCTAACAATGCTGTTTTGCATACCTTCGCTAAGCTGAGAGTGCCAAGATGAGAGAGAAAGGTGTCTGACGGAACTTTTATCTGTCTTTCTCTTTAAAGCAGAGCTCCTTTCTGCCCCTTTCCAGACTTGGCATCCCTGAGAGAGAATGAGAAGAGAGACTAGAAAAAGCTGAACTCGGAGGGGTAGTGGAGAGAGAAGAACCATTCTGCCCTTTCACTGCACTCTTCTCCAACTCACACAAAACCCTCTTCAGTTCATGAGTGGAAACCTCTGCCTTTTCTCTGCAGTTACCCTCCCAAGGATAAAGACAGTGGAAGGGAGAGCTTTTTCTTGAAAAGGTCTGAGATTCCTGACAGAGCTGGAGCTTCTGGTGTCATTGTGAGAAAGCCACCAGCTCGAGCCTGAATAATTCAACTCACAAATACTTTGAAAGTTGGTAACTGCGACTCTTGCCGGTACCACTTAAAGAAAGCGTCCTTTGTGAATTTAGAGCTTACGAACAAGCAGAGTATGAGTAATGTCATTGCCACTCCTAACAAAGATCAAATCCCAGTGAATCAGCTATGTGGGAACCAAAATATCACAGTGACAGGCACTTCAGAACTACATCATAAAGCCTCTTTTGTAAAAATGATGGGTTAAATCTTAGCCCTATTGAAGTGAAAGCTCGCTCAAAATCAAAGAAGGGCGTAGCATGCCTCTAGGGAAATAAATTCTTCAAAGGGTTATCTTCCCAGCACTATCAGGCTGCTTCTTACACCTTGCTCTGGTTCTTGTTCTGCCTCTGACCTGCTGTGCGACCCTGAGTAATTCGCTCACCTCTCACCTCTGCGCTGCGAACCTCTCTCAGACTGGAGCTGTGCTTTAACAGGAGATAGCCTGCTTCTTGCAACAGAATGGAATTCAGCTGCTGACAGGTACCCGAATGCTGCCGCTGTTATTACAACAATAAATGCCAGTGTACTGTACCTTTATCTTTAGAGAGTTTGGGATTTTTGTTGCAGTCCAACAAACACCATCTTCTTTCCACTTAGGAATCCGGGTGATATAAAAGAGAAATTGCCTGACAAAATAGAAGCCATGAAAGGACTCACAAATCTAACCACAACAGACAAGGCCCTTTGCTCTAAAACAGGATGACAGCATGTTCCAAAACAAGTTAATGCATTCTGAATTAAAAAAGAAAAGCAGAAAATTAAAGGGAAAAAAAAATCATTGAGACTTGCTAATAAAAGCTATTTGGAATCATCTCAGCTTCCAAACAGGTAATAAGTTGATCTCTATAAAATCAGGTAAAGGGCATCCGAAGTTGACAGTTTCAGCTCCCAGCACTAAACACACAATCTAGGTGCTCTTAGAACAATGCTAAATTCATATAAGCAACCAAGCAATAGCATCTTAATAAATACACAGGCTATTGACCAGACACGGTGGAAGGCAATTTCAGGAATGTGATAAAAGTCATGGTAATAGCACTACACAGAAAAGAGCAGACATATTTAAAAACCATTTAGCTAACTGATCCTCTGCCACTACAACTGCATCTTGAGGCCATTCAAGGCTGTGGAAGAATTCAGCTCAAATAGGTACAGGACAGGGTTGTATTCCTGCATTGTCATCCTCATGAAGCCACAGTGAGCTTCTGAAGAGAAAGGACACACTATTATTACACAGATTTTTTTCACAGTCATTTATGAGAAACTAATCTTGTGGAGGAGCCTTCTTTTGCCAGATCTTCTTTATGGTCTACACGACAGTCATTAATGTTTCTCATGCCTAAATCTAATGTCTTCTGTATGGTAAAGACACTCAAAAAGGAAAACAGACCTACTTATTTTCAAAAATAAGCACAACATAGTCCAACGGAGCAGAAAAGCAGCTGTATATTTGGCCTAAATTAGATGACTAGTGATTCTCTTGGCATGGGCTATAGAAAGAATAAGGTTCTGGAATAATTCACATCTATGGATGTCTGTGTCTGGCTGTACACAAGTACTTCATTTCCTCCCTCTTGCATTTTCACAGCAGTAAAGCAGTCACCCTGTGTCTACTATTGACCATAGTAAGTGTTACTGCATTCAGTTACCCAGTTTGGCGGCATAAAATAGGTTTCTGGAAAAAAAAGGCAGTACATTTCACTCACTTTTAAATGAAGACAGTGCCTATTACATACTTCTACAGCTAAAACCTAAAACTAAAAAAAACAAATAAGGCTTCATGTCTTCCTTAAAATTATTCATCAGAATAGAAGGACAGAGGGAAATTATTTTCAGCAACAGGGCATCAGTCTAATGACTGTTGATCTTTCTACAACAGTCCATCCAAACACATGGCAATGACCATCTACTTAGGCCCTTGGAGGTAGCACAGTAAAACTGATATACACAGAGATTCAGTTTATAACTTTATAGATGAGCTTGCATAGCAGGGTATTATTTGCATAGCAAGCATGATTAAAAAAAAAAGACACAGAAGTCATGGATTAAGAAACTGAGGGAACAAAAGCTCACATCACTGAATTGGGCCTGGTAAAGGGGGGAGGGGAGGAATTACCTCAGTAGGATTAAAAACTTTTCTTGGAAAAATATATCAGTATTACTAACTTTTTTCAAGCCCTTTATGGTTTAAACTTCTTATTAACACAAATTTGTTTTTTAAACCATTTTATCAGAAAGCCACCTGCTCTGGCAAAGTCCCAAGACTTGATCACTGTAATGAAAGTCATTTTACAGGTATCCTAAACCATAAAAACCTACAATATTTATAGTTAGTCTTTAAAATTATTTCTCTAATAACTTCTCACGTTATCATTGTCCTCTTGAAAGTAGCTGAGATTATTATGCACAGGATTATGTTTAATTGTGAGCTGTACAGCTTCATTGAATATTTACATGGTGTGTGGCTCCTCTTCTACAAATGCCCAGTAGCAGCTTATTTAGTGTCTGCCAGCTTCTCTTAATTTTTTAAAATTATTCTAATATCTCTTTGCACTTGTGCAAGGTGCCAAATTCATTTTTCTTACCTTTTACTGTTCTTCTGTTAACTACAGCACATTACAATAATTCTCTGCTCTTCAGATACATCCCTGTCTTCTCAGGTAAGACCTCTCCTCCACCCCCCCCGCCCCGTTTAAGAGCTTTCTTCAGCAGCCTTCTGCTGTGCTTCATCCTTTGATCTTTTGCTTGTTTTACATCTACAGATGTCTTCCATGGACAGGATGGTTTTTCTGTGGAGGGTTTTTTGTCAGCTTTGGTTTAGCTTCACCTGACAAAGATCCTCTCTGAGATCAGCAATCTATGTGTCTCACTGCTGTAAATGACACCATTTCCAAACTGATTAAGCAAGATATTATTCCATTACTTTCACTTCATTTACAAAGGAGAATAAGTCTAAAATATGCTCATTTTTCAAATAAATTTTACTTTGACTATATTTTTCAAAACCATCAGAGTACTGACCAATCTTGACAAAATCTAAATTGATAAGTTATGTCTTGAACTCTATGCCAGAGGAATGTTGACTGCACTCATAGTTAACTACCATTTGCCTTCATCGAAGAGTAAGTAACAGTAGAAGAAATAAAGAAGCAGAAATGCGTTTTATAAAGAGACACTGACATACAGCGCATATTGCATCTTCTTGGAGCATAATCATAAGATAATAAGGTAACAAGTTTAAATCTTCAATATTGCATGAAAACTCAAAAGGGATTTAAGCTAGCTAATAGTAGTAGCTTATTTTCTTTGTTTTCCTCTAGATATCAATATCCACCTCCCGGTCTGATGGTTAGGTTCTCTTTCAAAGATACTTGCTTTTGTATTTAATCACTGAATACAATACAATCATTAGATATAATTACATATTTTGAAAAATGTATTTTTCTATAATCCAGCTTTTCTTTTCTTCCTGTCACTTGAAGTTACATAGTTCCAAGCCTTTTCTGTATCAAGCAGTAGAGTTAACACTTTTTCTACTACACCTAGTACATTTTCTTCTATATTACTCCCTGTAGTTCAAGCAGAAAGCTAATATGCAAACCCAGTTCCCCTGCAGTAGAAAGCAAAATTACATATTGAGTCAGGCATATTACTTAGTATAACCTTATTTCTAAACAAGATAATAATAAAAATAACAACATAATATTTCTTCCCCACTGAGGAATAATAATAATAACAACAATGCATGTAATCTTATTTCCCAGAAGGCCGTATCTACAATCAAAGACATAGTTTCTGTGTTTAGAAATCCCCAAAGCTTTCACTCCAGAGAGCCATATGTCAAGATAAAAAATCTGGTCTGTTTTCATTACTTCTTGCCTCTACACCCGACTCTCATGGTTCTTTATGGCTTCTCCAGCTCTAACTCTACATGCCTTACTGCTTTCCTGCTTTACGTCTTGCTCTGTGCTAGGCCAGGACAAGTATTCATACACTTACGCATGAGTCAGACTGGGACACTACTGAAGTTGGAAAAGACATCTAGCAGAAGAAAATAGTTAGCCTGATTAAATTGATATTGCCCCTAAGAAGCTACAGGCCAAATTTCATCCTAGAAGAGTATCCAAGGGTTTTTTTGTTAGGTTTTTTTGTATGGTTTAGTTTGATTTTTTTTTTAATTAGGTCTGTGTTTTTATTTAGCCTAAAATCTTGTCTATGGGCATTTTCAAGCTTACCTATACTTGCACAGAGCCTGCTCCAGCTGTTAGCACTGTAATCCTGCTTCTCTGGGTCACTTTGTTCAGCATCTTCTACCAGGTGCCAAGACACTCCACAAAGCATGATATACAAAGTTCAGCAGTACACAGCAATTATTTATTTGTGAATACACACAAGAAATGCCTAGGTGTAAGGAGCAGTATCTAGATGATAACATGCTCTCCACTCTTGCAGCAGTCATCACTTAGTGGAAAACAACTAATTCCTATTGCTCCTCAGAATGGGATAATCCTCAACCTTACCGAGTCGTCAACTTCTAATCCCCTGCTTCTTCACTTTAATACCTTTTCTTATCAGTGTTCTTCCTCTTTAATTCTTTCAGGATTAAGATAACTTACATTTTAATAATTTTCAGCATGGAGTTAAGACAACACCACATTGCTTTGCAGCACCAAACCAGACCTTCAACCGCAAACTGCTGGAGCCCTAGCCAGGAGTTGGGGTATCTGTTGTTCAAGTGATCTCATGCCCTTACACATTCTACTTCTTCCACCCAGGATGAACCTAAGCAACTGTCATCCACTTCTGAGCATCCAACTTAATTTAGTCTCAGCACAAGCAGACAGTGCATACTACCTCCAAATTAGACTGGCCTCAGCGATGCTGCTGCTGCCCTTTGCAGTATGGAAAAACCCTTCTTTCTATGTCACTGAGTGCCAGTGCAGGCAAGAAAGAGGATAGCAGCCACACATAGGGGAAACCTTGCACAAATCCAGCACACACAAAGCATGTCAAACTAAGAGGGAAAACATTTCAGAAAAATTCCCTTAACCAGATTTTTCCAACTAGTCAACGTTGAAAGTCTTTGCATAAACTTCCAGGGGGCCTCCAGTGGAGCCAGGCACCTTTGTCACCCAGCCGCCTTAGGGTCTGCCACCTCCCCTGTCTCAACCTTGGCCACACAATGAACTCGGAGTGGCAAACATTGTTTCCAGAGCTTCCAAGATCTCTTTCAGAATATTGCCTCAGGAATTTCACGCTAATTGATACTTTTTCATGAGATGTTACCATTTTGACAGATTGATATTTTCAGATGCACAACCATAATCTCCAGTTTTAAATATCCACTTTAAATGTGAGGTTTTATAGCTTTTGTTAAAAAAAAATAATCAAAATTAACTCAAAAGATGTTTCCTTTATCTAAAAACAAACTTTGGCATCCTTGCAAATCAGAAAGATGCTTGTGTGAGTGTGCACGTATGCCTGTGAATATGACTAAGTACTACCTAACATAAACCTTCTAGTCAGAAGCCAGGCCTTTAAACATTCTTGAGTGACAATCAGGCCACAGTTTTCAAATATAAAGGCAAAGCATATCTCAAGTATATGAGAGATGAATGGTGAAATGCTACAAAAAATAAAGCATTGGAAGCTGCAAGACCTCACATGCTGAATTCTGCTGACCAAGATTATCGCACACACTAGGGACTTCATCTCATTCCCCTCCCTCCCCGAAGGCCACAAATCACATCCTACTGCAATCTCCTCCTATCTCAGGAGCTGCATATATGCACCACATTTCCTTCTATGATCTTCTCTCCCCCACCGTTACGATTTGTCTGAGATGGTTATATCCAAGACGTTAAATCACTTCTTTTTTGAAGAGATAAAATAGAGTATGGTTATGCAGATACTAAGGGATCCTTTCAAATTCTCATGTGATTACAGACTTACAGCAGTGCATGTGTTTTCGCAAGGTGTGCACTGAAGACTAAATCTCTACTGTTGGCTCATTGCACTGGAAAAATTGTGCTCCTTCAGTATAGTCTGGAAAGAGTAATTTGACTCTGCTATTTCAAAGTACAGCTTTGAAAACATAGCTGAGTCTACCCTAGGAGTACTACTTCCTGTCATGGCTTTCTGATATTCCCAAACTGGTAACATATTGAAGTTTTCAGCAGTTTCTGCTTATATATCTGTTGCAACATACCTATGATTATTATGAGCAATCTATAAATAAAAACCTAAATTTTGGAAGCAGGAAAATGAAAGGAGAAATTTGGCAAGAGGCAGAGAAGGGCAGCAAGAAGTGTCCTGCCCCCCTTAAAACTACTGCCAGAGCTTCAACATACTTTAGTAACCATCCATGATTCAAATAACCGAGAAGACCCATTAACAACATCCTATTTCACTTTGTTCATATCCCCCCAAAAGCACAACATATTTAAATCCTGGCACTTCAAATGACCTCTCTCAGGCTGTATTAGTATTATATCAGTGGTAGTATTATGCTCTACTTTGAAGGAAGAAAGTAGGTTATTGGAAAGGCAGTAATGACAGGAGGGGTAGATTGGAAAATTCATTTGAACTTCCTACGAACACACACAATTAAGGATACAAGTTTTTCTAAACACTATATGTCCAGTTCTTTATCCAGGGAAATCCGCATTGACATCAACATTGCTAAATAAGACCAAGGGTGAGATCTCCTAGGGACCTTAAGACATTTTGCCATCAAGAGGTGATCTTGCTCATCCTCATGCTCCTGGCCTGTACTCCTGACCTCTTCTCGTGTCCACAGGAGTACCAAGTAGTAAACTGGACTACTGAGCTTATCAATCTAAAAATATGTATCTGCCTAGTACAAAAACCTGTCTACTTACCGACAATCGAGTGGAGATCATTTCTTATTGATAGTTTTTTCATTACAGAAAAACAGTGGTCCATGCTGAGCTGCTACAATATTTAAGCTGGACTGCAGATACAAGTATTTTTTTCAGCACATTGCATTAGTCTAGTGAGGCTATGCAGGTTTTTCCCTTTCCAAAGGGTTATTCCTTCTGACTGTGAACCAAAAGGCATGTCATCCTAATTATTCTGCCCACTAAAAAGCCAATAGCAAAGATGAGGCAAACATAAATGAGAGGCTAGCAGTTTTGCTGGAAAAATTTGCTAGCAATACAACCCCTGTAATATGTGGAAAATGGAAGGGCACTTTTTTAAATAGTAAACCATGTGACCAATTTTCTATGCATCATTTTTCAGCTCAAGTGTATTCTGAAGCATTTATTCATAATGATCTTATAATGATGATGCTTCCAAGTTTCACCCTTGAGAGATGAAGATGATCTGTAGCCACTATATTTAAAGGCTATAAATGATTTTTGTCTGTCATTATGCTCTACCATACCACACTGCTTTCTGTTCAGACACATACCAAAATTGCTCAGGATTAAGCCTCAAAAGCTAGATCCCATTATATAGTTGGGCAATTTGTGAGTATAAATACAAACTTTAAAACCTCAGTGTTGACTCTAACTAGCTCTCTTATGTACTCTATTCAACACCCATTTCCATTTTCTTGTCTTCTGTACAAGACAACACATTTGCATACAGAACATTTGTAGTGTAGCGCTATTTATTAGCCTATACAAATAAGAATGCAGGAGGTACTAACAATAAAAATTACTCACAGGTATGTTTTGTCAGGTTTTTTTCCTTTTTTTTTTATAGTCAAAGCAGTAAAAGTATCTGATCTCTCTGAGACATATTCAACTTCCTTAAGCCTTGTTCAGAAACCTGTACAGAAATTTTGTTAATTCTTTTGGATGAGATGTAAATAGAGACCTCTCTCTTTTGTGTTTTTACCTCATATACTATTGTTTCAGAAAATTATTTCCATACCAGAGGAGTGAGGAAAGAAGGAATTCTTCAAAGAAAAAAAAAAAAAATCAAGTTTGATTCCATTTCTGCTGCATACAAAGCAAATTCTAATAAATATTAAGTGATGCAAAATTTCATCCTAAGTAATGAACAGCATCAATAAAAATGTTTCTTTGGGAAAAAAAATAGTTCTCTTTCCGTGTTGAAATTTTTAAGTGCATCTACCAACATGTTATAAATTATCTGTTTTACTTGCTGTCTTTGGCTTCTGCATGATGTTGTAAGTGAAAATAAGAAAATACTTGTCAAGTGGTGGTTTTAATCATCAAGATTACTTGATCATCAAGAGGTACTGTAATTACATCTGGAAGTTATTAAATTGCTTCTCGAGTTTAAAAAACCTACCCTCTTTTATAATCACAAGTTTAATGGAATCTGAAATGCAATAATACATGCCAACAGAATTGAATATAGGAAACAAGTTATGCTAGTGAAATTAAATTAATCATTTTAATGGAATAGCAGTAAAGTTAAAACTCCAGATTACTTTTTTAATCATTGACAGTTTGACAGTGCTAATAATTTGAAAAAAATACAACTGCAATGAAATTGTAGTTTCATCATAAATACATATGGATGTTGAAAACTTCCAAAACAATATAGAAGACCATCCACTTTCAGAGAATCAAAGAATGGTTTGGGTTGGAACGGACCTTAAAGATCATGTAGTTCCAACCCCTCTGCCATGGGCAGGGACACCTTCCACTAGACCAGGTTGCTCAAAGCCCCATCCAACCTGGCCTTGAACACTTCCAGGGATGGGGCATCCAAAGCTTCTCTGGGCAACCTAACAAGACCATAGCAGAGAGGACAACACCACCTTTTCAGTGCATTTTACAACCACTTAAACTCTCATGAAACCACACCCAGAAAACTAAAAAAAATAAAATTAAAAGGCAGCCCAGCACAGCTCCCATATGACAGCAAAGCCCTGATCTGTCAACATACCACGTGGAGCAGAAGAGTGAACCACTGCAGAAAGTGTCTTGAGAGGAGTGTGGATCCTTCCACTCAGTCACCTGTACAGGGAAAACACAGGGCACAGGCATCCTAGCAACCACGGGTAAAGTAAGGAAAATGCTAACAGATTCTCCCCAAAAAGAAGTGCTTTCTTTGTCTCAAGGGTTAATTTAAATTAACATTTTACTCAATACAATGCAATGGAATAACAGCATTAACATGCTCAGTCACTTTGATTCAGCAGCCTTGCAGTAACTGGTTAAGCTGCACTAACTCAGTAATTTACAATTTTCTGTCTGCTCCCAAAACTTAGCATGAGGCAGACTAAGGTTTATCAGTTCAGAATAACTAACAAATATTTGTTTATACATGTATACTCACATACATAATTACTAATGATAATTTAATATTTATATTTTTAAGTGCATATATTACAGATTATTATATTATATATACAAGCACACATTTCTTTATATTGATACTAAAACTGTTTACTGGAAATAAAACATTAGATTATACTTAAAACCAAGCCTATTAAAAAAATCTTCCTTGATAAAAAGGGGATTTGCTTCCCAAGATTGCTTTTGAAAATTAGAATCTAAGCAAGACATAAAACATAGCTTCAAAGATTTTCTATGTCTCCTCTTTTATTACATTATAAGCTAGTTTAGAGTCAGTCATGATTATTCTTTGTTTACTCACTTAGGCTCTCTATTCTGAGACTGAAGTAGAACATCACAACTTAACGGGATTAGTGATTGACCACCTGTAGGAACTCAGCCACTTTTGTAGGTTTTTGGCTCTAAAGAAAAAAGGCTCAAGATTAAAAAAGTGTTGATAGGCCCAGAAGTTTGAAGGTATATAAATAATGCTTTCTGGTTATGGCTGCAAAGTTGGGAAACTGAAAGTAAGACATCAGCACCTCTACAAGTAAGCATGTAAAGCTGATGTTTTCAAAACTGCCTTTTTCCAGGGTTTAAAATCCCAAATTAGTACTAAAATATCCCACTCAAAAATCCTTAGATACCTGCTGAAAAAGAGTTTAAGTTTTTCCTCCAAAATCAGGTTATAGTTCTTATTTTTCAAGTCCCTCTGTGCTGTATTAGATGCATTTGCAATAGTTTTACCTTTAGATTTACTTGGTTTTAATCACAAATTATGAAAAAAATTCACCTTTAAAGAATATCATTATCACTGGACATTGAAACATTGAAAATTCAGGAATGCCAAGATCAAGCATATCTTTACAGATATATGCTTTTTCATCCACAGATAAAAAAGAAACAAGCTGGGGTTTAAATGGCTTTTGGATTAAAGACTCAGGAGCGCTGATCATAAGATCTTTAAGAGCAATACTATGCAGTGGCAATATAGGATCTATACATAAAGTACATCATGCAAAGACTTGAGATATCAACAAAACACCCAGTATCTGAATCTTGATAAAAAGGCAAATCAGATTACTCTGTAATTTTCAAAAAGGAATTAATTCCCTGAAAAGTCAAATCAATATTCCCTATGTCAACAAATCCTTTATGTCATTTTCACTTGCACCAGTATTCAATGCAAATAAAATTATTTTACTCATGTTATAAAAATAAGTAAGAAAACATCAGATTCTTCTAGCATTTTAAATTATTTTTAGGTCAATCTCCCTCAAAGCAATTTTAGATTAACATTTCCATAGAGGACTACAGGAAAAGAAAGTCATGGGATTTGGACATATTTCCCATTAACCTTTCAGGAGGATATAAATCTAAATCCCTTACCCGTTAGAAATGCTGAGCTAATTTGCTTTTCTCAGGCCTGAGATACAGGGAGTGTCAAGAAGGTATTAACATTAGCTCAATTTCTACCTTCTAGTCCTTTGCCTCACACACCTGTCATGTTCAACAGCTTTCTTAACACCACAGAATAACAAGTAAATGTCAAGGAATGCCCAAATCAGAAATATGAATTAGCCTAGTCAAACTAAAGCAGAGTCTAAAAAAGATATTAAAGACACTTAATTGTAAAGACACTTAACTGTAAAACTCTGAAGAGAGATTGATTGGGTTTTGTTTTGCTTATTCATAGAATCCATGAGGATGTTGTTATTTTCAGTATCTATCATGTGTGCATTATAGTACCCAATGATGCAACATTAAACTGCTGCAAAATGTCTTTGTCATCCTATTTGTCCGTAGCCACCTGAAACAACACAAAATATATTTTCTTATTGACACTGTACAGTTCTCATACGTATCCTGCTGTAAATTAAATTTAAAATAAACCTCTTTCAAGATTACACTTTACTAACCAAATTATGTGCAGAAATAACAAAAGAAATCACTAAGTAAAAGCATTTTACACTCATTCCTATGCTATCCTTACGTCAGACAAATGCGTAAAGATGGGTCTTTAAAAGTTTATAACTGGGTTAGATTCATGAGCATCAGACAAAAGAAACCTAGTATCTGACCACGAGTTCTCTCTGAAATGCAAATTGAATTCCTCTCAGGCTCCAAAGTTTAATGTTTTCCAGATGTCCATACTAGCCAGATTGATTCTGCCTGAAATTGCTTTTTAAATGGAATCTCCGAACCAGTTACAGGGCACAGAAGACACTGACCCAACTTGTGAAAACTAGAATCATCTCTTCTCTAAAAGGATGCTTTTCTCTAGGGTTAGTTATAATAAAGTCACCTTCCTGTTACATATTCTACTAAAATGAGTTTGAACTTAATAGGAAATATTTTGCCTATGAATCTAAAAATTGATAAATGCCATAGCTTTTTGCTTGTTTCTCCAGTGGAAGAAATGGTTGATTTGCTTAAGAAATTAAGGGTGACAATATAATGAACTGAATGTCCTATGCTGCCACACCCATCCACGCCTCAGTTTTGGGGGTTATGATAAACCCCTTCCTGCTAAGGTCACCAAGTCTTTCTTCTTTCATTACATTGGAATAGTGAAATGAATAGCAAGCAGGATTCTCTACTTACAGACAAAAGAGCATTGTGACCTACATAACTTACCCAAGGTGGTATTTTCCTCTAGCGTACAGTAATTGTTTCCTTCTCAAACTCTGATATCACCACTTCATCACCTTATGCTGGAGGGACGGAAATCTTTAATGCCTGAGCAATTTCAGGGTCAGAATTGTACTGAGAGCAAAAATCAGGTATACCATAAATAGAAAGAGAACATAATGGGTATTTACTGCAAGGGAAAACCCAAACACCCAATCACCAAAAGCAGAATACCAATGCAAGTGGTACTGCACCTCTTTTTTATATAAGAGGAAGAGATGAGTGTTATGGAGTGTCAAGAAGCAGGAAAAAACCCCAACATATCCATGCACTCTCTACCTTGCACGATCTGTTAACCAAGACCAAAGATCAAGTACATCACTATGTGGCAAAGTAAAGCTGTGGAGACTGAGGATTGCAGGGTATAATAACTAAATGTAGAGCTACCTGTGTAATAAATACATCATGGTGAAGAGTGCAACCAAGAAACTAAACACTGACCGTGATTTTTGAGCAAATTGTTCACAAAAATGCCTCCTCTTTGCACTTTTAAAAAAGTTTGCCTTGATATAAGGGGACATACTGTTATGCAGGACAACCTAGGAATGGTGGAATCGAGAGCGTGAAGATCCAATAGAAAGGTTAAACAGCTCTTTATAGTGTATGTATACTTTTCACTTGTAAATTGAATACTGTAGAAAGTCTACTTTCGGTCAAACATTCAACTAAAGGATTCAACTGAAAACCCACAAAATACTCTTTTATTTGGTTCTAGGTTGAAGAAAATATTTTGTTATTTCAGACCTCACATGCATGCAATCCTCACAAAACAGCTTTAAGGTTCCTTAATTTACATATTAAAAATTGAGTCAAGATCATTAAACGAATATAGGTAATAACATTTTTCTTATCTTTAAAGAAAAATCCTACCTGTACCACTTCTTCCAAGGCAGACCTTCCTGACAACTTAGTCTGAGATTAAATAGCAGTTTATTCTTGATGATCAAGAAATGCCTTGATTTTTGTTTCCTACTTTCTGCGATAGGAAACTTACAGAGTGAAATCTTCCTGTTTAGAACATAATGCGAACAATAGCCTTTGAGACTTAACGTAAACAAATTTAGATACTTCATAACCATCATCACTCCCACATTAGTTTCAGCACTTGGTGGAACAAGTTATTTTATGTCTGTAAGAAATAATGTGAGTACACCTAGGTGGGAACAGAAGAGCCAGAGAGAGAAAATTCTGTTTCCAAGTTCAAAGGTAGAGCATGTGACAGTTCCCCACTGCTGTCTCTGCGTATAGGTGGCCAGCTTCGTGCTAATAAATGACAGGCGTTATGCATAATTTCCATCTATTTTAGACCTCAGAAATCATATAGAAAATTCTAATAAAGCATTTTCACAAATCATTACCTAAAAAAATTAAGGGCATCAGATTCACAGGAAAACCAACAATAATATCCTTCCACAGTTACCACAGATTTCATTTACAGCAAATGAAGACTACTCCACATTCAATAACACTGAGTAAACTTTCAAGTGATTGACTTAAAGAAAGAACATTACTTGTGCTTTCCAAAATTATATATTTGCCCTGAAAGGTAAGCTGCTCTGTAAAAGCCTGGTGCTATGCCTATGGTAATACTTTTATTTGCCTTGTCATTCTTGGCTGTGTTTTCCATATTTTCACCGGTCACCATAGCAAATTCTATTACCAACTGTTCAGTGCAGACTCAGCAATCTTTTAAGTCGGACTATGTGCATCACTAAATTCACTAGACAAGAATAACTGACTATACCTTTGTCTTGCAAAGAAATAGAAAATAGAACCTGGAAATAGCTAAATATAACCTACAAAAAGCCTGCTTATTTCTAGTTTTCAGCTGTGTGGCACTAATATGCATCCTGGCATGAATGCCCAGCATGATTCAAAAATTCAAAAGGTCTCCATTCAGGCAAAAAATCCCTTCTTTAGAGAACATTTGTTAAAAATAATTCTTAGGGTTTTTCTGTTTGTGTTTTGTTGTTTTGGTTTTTTTTAAAAAAAAAACTTCTTTGGGTACTGTTATTCATTACATGATTCTCAAAATAAATTGTACAATACAAAATGTTTTACCCCCAAGGGAAAATGACAGCAACTGAGACTTTCATTAGCATTAGTTCCCAAACAACTAATAAAGGAACAATTCTTCAAATCAGCTCATATCCAGTGAAATGGAAGCAGTCATTATCTTCCACAGCAAGTCTAACTTTTAGCACAGCATGGATATTTTAGATATAAAAATCTGTAGGATAACGAAAGAGTACAATAGCACAAATGAAAAGCGAGGCTTCCTGAACACCAGTAATTCAGGCTAGGCTATTCATGCCTTTTAGTATCTAGAGACAAAAAGTCTCTGGTGAGAAGACAGAACTCCCGAAGAATGACAAGACTAGTTTAGGTTGGGATGGCTCTCACAAGACCCTCTGGTCCACCTCTCCACTCAAAATGAGGACATTACACCACACAGGCCCTTGTCCAAAGTCAACTTCTGAATGCCTCCAAGACCATAGGTTCCACCATCTCTTGGAGCAACCTGTGGCAGCATGAGCTTCCCCCTCTCCCCACAGCACTTATCTGACTTTTCCTTTAAGAAACTTGTTTGCCTTTTTGCTATTCACCTCCAGGAAAAGTTTGGCCCCTTCTCACTGCTGATTCTTGTTCAAACTGGAGTTACAAGCCAGGAAAAGCGCCAATGCTGTTTATTTACAGATTTAAGAGGAATGTTGTCAAGTACGTGATTACAGTTTTCATTTTCCCATGTTACCACAGTTACAGTCATTTATACAGTACTATAGTTTACTGCATCCATACTTCTATTTATAAACCTCAGCCTCTGGAGAAATTACAGCCGATGTTCCCTCTAAGCCTCTGCTTTTCCTCAAGTCTTTCCCCTCTCTGGCTTTTCACTCATCTCATACCTTAAGCTTTCTCTGGAAAGCAGTCCATGAAGAAAGGTTAAATCCCATGAGGGAATAACTAAAAATGTTACAGAAGTGACAGGACTCTATTGCAGCTCTCTAGGTTGAATTTGAAAATAGACATCATGTGACTCATAAACAGAGAAATATTGGCCTACTAGAAAAATACTACTTTACTGAAGACTTGCATCTGACCCATCAGAGTCCTGAGCCTAGTAATCCCTGCTACTTTTGGCAGACAGAAGGCTGGTGAGAGTCACCTCTGAAAGTTCTGTCCTGGACTCAAAACTTTTCTGATGTTGACATTCCTTTACTCACCTTTGAGAGGAAAGAATAATGACAAAATAAGAAAAGCTCTCCTCTTCTGAGGCTTTTACAGACTTCCCAACTCTCTCTCATTGAATGAAAGCAAGCTATTGTAAAGTTCTAACCTCCCAAGAATTTAGTAAATCCTAACAATTCAGTAAAAGAGTCAAAGTTAGTAAACATGCCATCATAGTATTCCTATACCAAATACATTTATTTGGAAAAAACAGTCCATAATCAGACATAAATAGTGAATTAGGCTGGTTAATGGAAGCAACATAAATGAATTCACAGGTGAAGTTACTCCACAGGGAAGATAAGACATGATGGCATTTTCCCTCCAGTCCAATTCATCTTGGACCACTGAACCAGTTAATTTTAATTTCTTCTATTCAAAACAGGGTGACTACCCAGCAGAATTGCAAAATGATATCTGTACATATGGAAGGTCAAATTCAGGAATTGGGGGGGGGTGGGGGGGTGTTTTTGTTTTTTTAAACACAGGGACGAAGTGAATTGTATTCAGTAATGGTTGTGGAAACTGGGATCTGCCTCTTCTTCCCTCATAGCTGAGTATTTAATTGCACAAATCTACTTCACAAATTTAGCATGGGGTTGGATTTGGGGGTTTTTTGGTTTTTTCTGTGGTTGTTTTTTGGGAGGAGGGGAAGAGGGGAGAGTTGGATGATTTTATTTGTTTTTAAACATATCAGATATATTGCAGTGATTTTACTCAATAAAACATTGGCTCCAACACCTTTTCTGGTATCAGTGTATTAATCCAGCAACCTGCCAACTGCTGAGACATAGGTCATAATGAAATTCCTAGGAAATAGGTGTTTGCTGGTATTTTGAACTGGCATCAGGATTGGATGCTATTGATAACCAGAAAGAAGAGAGATTTTTAAGCCCTTCCGTCTGTGTGCCTGTATTAGAAACATTAACTACAGTAATGTCTAAGTAGTATCTACGAAAAATAAGGTTTGTTCTAGTACCAGCTGAACATTGAAATTACACCTGTGTTAGCAAGTAGTGTGGGCCAGCTAGAGATCTGTAGAGAAAGCATTGGTACTGACGACCTGATGTCTGTACAATTCACATTTCATGGCTTCTATTTTCTGGCTGGCTGGCTTTTTTAATTTGGAGTATCTCTAGAGAGGGTGAATTACACACCAAATTATTTCAGATTAAAAAGCTCAGCCTGCTCCTAAGTAGCACTAATCAAGAAATGAGCTGGTGTGCATTACTGTTCAATTTCCAGCAGCAAAGGAAGATGTTTTAAAGTGCTTCATTTGCCAAGGATCTGTCCCTGTTGTGTCTAGGACTGAAGTGGTGTCCCAGACACAAGAGAGCAGTTCAGCAGATGAGTTACTGCAATCCTTTTAGAGCGTATTGCTCTAACACTTTGATGTAGTAATGAGTTTAATGTAACACAGTAACGTAGTAATATAGATTTCTACAAAACAGCTTGACGTAAAAATAGCTGGGGCCAAACAAAACAAGCTATTCTTGCCACTAAAATTGTCAGGCCAGTTTTCCCAAGCTTTACAGTTAAGGCTTTAAAGGCCTGTGGACAAAGAGAGGGACATTTTTCAAAGAGTTAAAGTTATAAAAGAAGTATTTCCACAGCATTCATTTTTCTATCAAGTGTACCCAGTTTTATTTTGCTTTCTAAACAGCTGAACTTGCAAACACACCTCAGGTTCTAATTTCCCCAAATTACTGCAAATTTATATTGCTTTCTCAATAGCAAGCGTCCAGCACGCTGAATCAGGATCTGACAGTATCTGGGCAACGCTATTGACTACAAACAGCTATATGAGGAAACTTAATAATCAATGATTACATTCAAGATCTTTTCAAAAAAAAAAAAAAAAAGAGTTACATTAACTCTATTTTCAAATTAAGACGGTGCTATTCTAGCAATCTATTGCAACACTTCTTCAGTGTAAGGGATGCTGTGTGCAATGCTATTTTGGGCAAAGAAATCAATCCTCCATATATTTTAAACTCAGTAATCATACCTAGCTCTCAAATAATTTTATAATGAAGAACTAAAGTCGATTCCAAGCAAAGATCTGCAAGTATGACCTGTACTCACTAAATGCAGAACACATGGAAAATTTGTTTCGACATAAAAAACAGGCAAGTGCATACAAAACCAGTGCTGTGGTTAACTACCAAGCATTAACAAAATAGCTTAGACCATCATAAACTTCTCTCAAACTACATTCTGTAACCTGACTTTATATTGGGTTTTGTTACACACAAAATGTTGTTATGGGAAAAGATGATAAACCTTAGTATAAGTGAAATCTTAACAGCCTGCAATAATTGTTATTAGTCCAGATCCAATTATTGCAGAAAAGAAGTGAACATTACTATACATAAAAAAGGTCTCCACAGTAATAGTTAAAATTGCTGTACATATACTTCCTATTACCTCACTCCTTTTCCTGGTGTTACGCTTACCCTTCAACTGCCCCTCTGGATCTTAAAGGCTGATGGTGTCCGTTTCTGCCAGGGACATGCAACAAGTCATCAGCATCCCAAGTCCACGTATGACGTTGACAGTTTATTCCCCCATAATCTATCATCGACTTGGGATCACTTTTATGTTTGGTAACACACTTGTAGCATCTTGCTTTCTTCATCTGTCTGCAGGTTCACCGTTACAGCTGATTTTACTGTATATGGTGCATTTTACATGTGTTATATACTTCTTATCTCCGTTATATTCAAAACGGGTTTTGTCTAGAGCCAGGATTGCATTTCTTCAACTGGCCGCTGGGGAGTAGTTTGCAGCCTAGGAGTTTCCATTGCCAACCTGTGCCCCATCTCTTGACATCCCAGGTACTCCTCTGTGCTGCATCCCATGCTGCCACTTCTAGAGGTCCTTGCTATCATGCCAGGTCTCTATTCCTCTACACTATCTTACTCCATTAAAGCCATAATACCCCATTCTACACAGAGTAATTACTTGCCACTGCCATCTTTGTAAAAACCTATGTGTAGACCATCGAAAAAAAGTACACATGAAACAAATTAATCATACCCACCTGGTCATTAACAAATGGATGTTATAGCTAAACCAAGTAAAAATAAAGCTCCAGGTGAGTCAAGGGAAGCTCAGACAAAGCAAACCTGCTAAGCCTCAGTCATGAGGCTGCATTGAGTTTACTGTGTCCTATCACCAGCAATGGTAATACCTGGGCTACAGTTTAGCCAGAAATTCACCCCCTTCTACTTTCTCCCAGAATATAAGCATTTGCAATGGACTAGAATTGAACATTCTTTTTGCTACCAAAAACCAAAAATATCTGTAAAAACCAAGTTAAACATTAATGTCTGGAATTCTATTGTTCCAAAACAGTTTGTTGCCACTGTACAGTACCTGTTTACCATAAAATTTGAGATCTATACAACCGTCTCAGTTGCACACCTATGAAATAGTAGTTCTAGATATATTAGAGAATAGAACTATTATTTAAGTATATTGCAGAAAACTTTATAAGTCTGAAATTAAATTCTAATTCACAGTAGCAGCATCTTGGCAATACATTCCCTCCCTCTGTGCATTACATTTTTGCTTCATTCTTAAGTTACCTGGAATTAGAGCAAAAGTCTAAGCAACAGCTGCAGAGCTTAATTAGCCATTAAATACATATCCAAAGTAATGAGTTTGAGAATAGAAGAACATACTGTACACTTCTATCAGTTCTGTTCAATGGTTTGGAGTGATTGTACTGTTGATTAATGATTCAAAAATCATTACAACTAGTAACGATTTTTCAGTGGAAAAATAATCTTTAAGATGTCTCTGTCCCACCATTATTTTTTTTTTCCTCTTTTTAAAATCTTCATGCAGCATAAGGGTTTCCATTCCAGTTAGTCAGAGCCACTTCCATGGAGACTAAGGAAGTCCAATTGTAGGACTGACCCTTTGGGACAGGTGGAGGTTGTTCCAGGCTGTCTTTGGTTGACAATTCCACCAGCCTCCTAGCAACAAGCTGGGAGAGCTGGTGAACCTCGTAATTTCAGAAGAGGCAGTATTGACTGTGAAGAGAATCAAACAGCCATCTAGTACTACCTGCATTTTGGATACAAATTTAAACAAGGGAGTCCTGAAATGGCATAACTCCTCTCCCTGACAGGTCTGATGACTTCCTCCTAGAAAGGCTGACTACCTACTATATGCATACCATATATGGCCTTTCTGCACTAGAAGCAAAGACAAGCTAGAGAAATTATGCTGGTTTTTAATTTCCCCATACCACGCAGTTTTACAACCGAAATTGATTGCAAAACATCTTAAATAAGTTGATCTTCTGTAGCTATTGTAGGACACTCAATCTGACAGAGTAATTCAGCTCTCATCGAAATTCTGATCTAGCTACTCCAGCTATTTAAAAAAAAGACCATCCAGCTCCAGCCTTTTAGTTAATATTAATGAAATATTAAAAGTTGGGTAACAGGAGTTTATACATTATATAAATAGCAGCAAACCTAGCTTAAAATTTAGGTGTCAGATTTTTAGTTTCCATGCAAGCACATTTCAGAATTTGCAGAAATTGAGAAAAAGGGTTTAGCATAGCAATATACCACCACTCTAAAAATACTGAAATACCATCTATGCAACATATCCTCAGTGAGTTACATAAACTCTTAAATTTATTACAAAATTTCCACTACTACATACCAGTCTCCAAGAAGTTTTTATTTATCATCCCAAACTAGTAGATATTATAAAAATAAACCATTATTTAATATTCAGTTATTTTTATCATACAATTTTCTTTTTTGAAACAGAAAACATATATAGAAAAAAAAAATAGTTTTCCATGGATGTCTCATAAAGCATCAAACCCTGCATTTCTTCTACTGTTGTGGAAAAATGAAGCATTTCCAAAATAAGGGAATACAGTCTTAGCAGCCTGTTCTTCCTCCCTTTCAATTGCAACGCTCTGTATGCATATTTATGGAAACTCAGTAAGGCCTGAACTGAGAAGGATGGCTATCTGGAGGAGGTGGAGGAGGTGGCGGCGGAGGTGGAGGCGGTAAAAATGGGTATGACGAGTTGTACATGTTTGGGCCTGTCCAAATCATATTCAGATTTGAATGTGGAAGGTGGAATTGATGCACGTCATTAACAGAACCAAAAACTGGAGGAGGAAAGGGATACTGTTGCATCATTGGATTTTCTTTTCTATGAGATTGTGGAAACACTGGAGATTCCTGACGTATTCTGTTGTCTGAAGAGTATAGTTGTGGTGGTCTTACTTGTGGTCTCAAAAAACCCGGAGGGCCTGATGGAGGAGGAAATGGATCCCTGGAGAACCCTCTGCCACGGTATCCCCTTGAATAACTTGAAGCAGGCTGTTGCATGGACTGATGAAGTCCTTTATTCTCACCTTCAAAAAAAAAAAAAAAAACACCACCACACACAGTTTTAATACTATTTTGGAACAATTAAGTTTAGTCCTCACAAATCTTTCAAGCTGAAGTCAAGAAAATTTGAGAAGTAATCTTATCAACAAATAATACTGGCAAATAATACATAAAGAGCAAAATAATACCGGCAAGTCTACTGTTTAGTAACTCATCTTGATTTATTAGAGAAATATAGAAAGGATGATCTGAGGGTTGCAAATTCAGTCATTAAAAAAGAAATTTCACTTTCTTTCCCTCCAGGCATTTTCATTTGTATTAATGAATCACAGGAACACTCAAACTGTGAGTATTTTGTAAAGTTTGGTTTAAAACAAGATTTAAAACCAACACATTTTAGAACTGAAGATAAATCAATACCGCATTACACTAAAGTGGTATACAGCTTTCAGACCTGCGTTGGTATTACAGCAGACACAGGACACAAATTATTCAAACTCAAATTAAGAAAGCTAACTTACTCTATCTGAAAAAAAGGCAGCCTGTACCTCTAGCCAATTGGCCTTCAGCATTCGTCTTTCTAAGACAACCTGTACGGGTCACTGTAAGTATACATTTAAGGTTCATAACAACTGTGCTGCCACTTTATGTAAATACCATCAGAGTATTAATAGGGTAAGCGCTATAAAATTTAAGAGCACCAAAATATTAAAGATGTTCCAAACAGCTACCAAGATACTCAAAAGGCTGTAGAATTTAAACTGAAACATGATCTCTAAAGGATTTTAAGGCTAGAAACAAAAAGGTATTTAGGGACATAACACCACATAAAGTCACTGAATTTTAAGAACCTGTGTGGACCTAATCCTTGGCACTAGACTACATAGAAACATTTTCACCTTTGAAAAGCTAAGTCTTGAAAGGTAGCTGCATACCAAAATTCCTACTCATTTTCACGGGGGATTAAGACTTAAGGCTCCTTTGGTGCATGCAGACCTCTTGGAAGCACTGAAGTGAAAGTACTTGAGTGAGTATTTTTTAGGTTCTTTCTTCTCCTATCAAAGACTATAACAATGAGCCAATTTTAATATACTCAGAGTTCTATGAAGATGGAACCAAGCAAAACTCCAGCTGAGACTGAGTTTGTGCCACAATTTGCCAGATATCCTTGTTGTTGAATTACATAGCCAAACTAAATTGCACACAGTGTCAATTTATACCATGTTACTTACAGAAAAACACAGCAAATCATAACCCATATTCCCTTGACAGATTGAGAGTGTTCCTCCCATTGTGTTCTCAGTTATGGAACATAGTTTAGTAACAGTCTCAGCAAGCCCTAGGCAAAGGTAGGTCTGCAATAAGCTGGCAGAATAAGGATACAGTGGAAAACATGCCATATGCTAGATAAGCGGAAACTGGGAGTGAAAATAACTATCAGCAATGAAGGCAAAGTATGGCACGATTCGGATCCTTCCCTTAAGGGAAAAGCTGTCAAAACCATAGGGCAAAAGCCAGTCCAAAAATGATCACAGCTTTATTTAAAGGGTACAAGGGAGGGATGTACTGCACACAGAGTAAAAGGGCTAACAGGACAATTACTGATCAAGAGAAGAGGGGTTCAGTGGGGCACAGTGTCTAGCAACTTTAGAAAGGAAGAGCAGCAAACTCATGGAAGGACTCAGTCCAAGAAAAATCAATGGGGGGAAGCACTGTGCTGCAGAGTTGAAGCAAATTCATATGTAAGCAGCAGAAGAGGAAGAGGGGAAGGAATGAGGGTCAGTAGGGAGTGGTACAAAAAGCATGCAACAGAAGCATACCAGTGAGAACAGAGAAAGAGAGGTGAGACTTAAATTATTCAACCAAAATGGCAACCAAAAAGCAAAAAGTTTTGTCAGTAGAGAGGCATGAGAGAAGACAGATAGGAAAATCTGGTTATTGCAAACAGAGCATAGATGCAACCATACACCTGGAACAGATCTGTCAACAACAGGAGAAAGGAAGGTGAAAAAGGCTGTGTATATTATGAAAAACTATACGTAATTTATTAAACTACTATAGGTTTGTTTATCTAATGACTGTGTTAGGTAAACAGAGAGGTTCTCAGCAGGCTACAAAAGTAACAGTTATTTTAAAGGAGTATTTATATGCCATGGGTGAGGAAGAGCTTTCTTTTCAGATACAGGAATAAATTCCCCATCTAAGACTTGCATCTTCTCCCTGATTGTCAAAAAAAAATGGGTTTCTAAAAATTGCACATGGCCTTCCTCTATCTTCTCCCTGCACTCAAAGGCTTAAGCTGAACTTGGGCCCCAATAACCCCTGCAATAAGCAAGCTCTAAACTCCAAAAGGTGACATTTGTTCTATATCCTCACTGTGTGTCAGCTGACATGGTTAAAAGAGCATGTGAATCTCCTGACAACTGTCCTGCTCCTATACTACTTCCCTTGCATAGTTTAATGGAAAAAACCTTCATTTTCCTTAAAAAAAAAAAAAAAAAGGAATGTAACCACAAATTCACGAATGTAACTTTGAAAAGCACAGAAATACTGATTAACTGTATGAAAGCTCTATCATTAAGACAGACATCATTGTCTATTTCAAACTCAGTTTAACAGACAAAAGCATTCTCCCACAGCATTTACTCACTTGATGCATTTGTTTCTGATTTGAGTTTCTTCCTTCCTTGACTTTGAGGCTTCTTTTTCTTCTGTTTTGCCTCTCTTTCTTTTTCATCATCACTGAAATCTAAGGCCTGTTAAAAAAAGAAAAAATAACAAAGCCATATAAGGCTGCAGAGAACTTCAGTTCTAGCAATAAATCATTATTTAGAAAACAATCCATCCTGCAGTCAGCTTTAAAGAATATTAAAGCTGCACTTTCCTGTTTTGCATTCAAAGATCAACATTCAACTACTGAACACAAATTTTTGATTGCTTGGATGTTAGTAAGAAAAAAATTGGGAATCTCTGAGGGAGCTTGCTAGTTATTGCCAAGAAAAAGCTTTTGAAGGGAAATTAGGTGAATTAAAATATGGATTTTTAAAATAAGTTAAAATTAATTTGGCAACCAATACTTAGCACAGTTAAACTACATTAAAAAATATCTCTAGTCTAAAATTGTCACTAAATTGGAATTTTCTGTAGTATATTTAATAACACTGTTCCTGTTAAACTTGCAATAGCAATGTTATTCCAAAGGAATTTTCAGCTTTGGAGAATGTTATCATCTACAATAGATTCAATGTCACTGCAACATTTTGTTCCTGTTACACAAGGTTTTGCTACCTTTTGATTCCTAGCTTACATTTAGAATGAGGAAGTTACTACTGACAGAAAATAAATCTGTCAGCTTAATTAATTCCCTGAAAAACAGCTCACTTATATGACTTAAAGAGGTAGGGTTTGTTCCCAACCTCCCCTTCCCAATTTTGAAAGGAAGGGTTTTGCTGCTTACCGATGTATCTCTGTAGTATATACAGAGCACAGATCTCAAAAACACTGCACTAAAACAGTGCTAAAAAAGCCACGTAAAAGTTAATTCTGAATACAACTATTTCTTCTTCTATATAACTGGATTACATTCTTACTCAAAAAAAAGCCACAAGGAATACAACAATATGATATATACCATGAAGTAAAATCTTTCACTAACTCCTACTTTTTCTAAGGACTTCAATACACCATCCTCCAGTAGAGCAGAAATAACAAACAACAGGTACCTTCTGTTGCTAGCTAATTTCCATGTAACGTTCCATAAAAGCCACCTCAGAGAAATTGCAGTTATCTGTTCCTGCTAGCCTTGCAGCATACAGATCACACTTTGTCATCCTATGACCCCAAAGACAAGGCCGAGAGAGATTGTATTACTGAGTCTACAGTTAAACTGAGCTAATTATGAGCCTGTCAGAAAAGGAACACTTACCATATACCTTAAAGTAGCAAGCATAAAAGGCCTAACATGGATTAATTTAACATTCGTATAAAAATAAAGCTTCACAGTATCACAAAAAGAACTAACTCCAGCAATTGCACGCAGTTTACCATGGGAGTTGACCAGAAAAGTTATAGAATCAGCTGCCAGCTGAGGACTCTAAAAGTCTGGCTGTAAGAGACAATTTCAAGCATCAGTAGTGTAAAATTTAATCTGCACCCTTGTCAACAGCTATTACCTTCACAGCAAAAGCTACTTTCTATCAGCTCATCAGCTGTCACAGTTTGCATATCTTAGTTTAAACTCTGTTAGAACTATCCAAAGATTATTCTCATTAAGGATTACAAGACATTAGACGTGGTATTTTCGCCAAAACAGAGCACACAGACATCACAAAGTCAGAATGGCCACGAAAACAAAGTTGTCATAAAAAGCAATCAAGTTTGCTCATCCATGCCATCACTGGTTTTGTTCAAGCTTCCTTCCTTCCTATAGTGAAGTACAATAAACCTAAAGTTCCCCCTGTACTTTCACACTGTAACCTGAAGGTAACAGTACCATAATTAAGAAAAATCATTAAAAAAAAAAAACTTTGGAAAACGCAATGAATCTATATCTCCAGAAGATCTGACTGCTTGACTGTATTTAGCTGAATTTTAAAGTTACTTAGGTTCCTACAAATTCAAATAGCACATTTACAAGCTCATCTCCTGAACAGCTATAAAAATATAACTAAGAAACAAACAAAAAAAGAGCTCACCATTAGCCAATAAGCACATTTTGTATCACCATCACTAGAAAATTTTTCAACCAAAGAAAGCTAAGACTAGCCAAAAGTTTCTAAGTATATACAGTCTTCCAAAGCTCTATTGATCACATACCTACAGTCCAATTCTATTCAACACTTCTACTTCTCAAATGATGATTCTCTGTGAGATGTCTCCCCAAGAAAGGTGGGTAATTTACAGCCAGAACTGACAGACAAGCATTCTTTGAGAGAAGTTAACACTGCTCAGCTCAGTTCCATTTATGGGAAGAAAAAAGGCATTGCAAAATGTATCATCCTCACCACAGTGGAAAAAGCAACATTCTGGGTTGACAGACTGATACATCATTGCAGGACCTACCTTCAGGCATAGAAAAGCCCATGTCACATCTCCCTTTCAAGACAGAACAACTAGCCTGGAATAAGGACTGTGAATGCAAAAATTGATACTGTCCCTCACAGCGTCCTTCTGGACAAGTTGTCCAACTGTGGGACAAGTGGGTTCACAGTGTGTTGGGTGAAGATCTGGCTGAAGGGCAGAGCTCAAAGGGTTTGTAGCAAATGGGGCTACATCTGGCTGGCAATCAGCCACCAGCAGTGTTCCTCAGGGTTCAATTCTAGGGCCAGTTCTGTTCAATATATTTATCAACGATCTGGATGCAGGAGTTGAATGTACCATTAGCAAGTTAGCTGGTGATACCAAACTGGGAGGTGCTGTTGACTCTCTTGAGGGACAAGAGGCCCTGTAGAGGGATCTAGATAGATTGGAAAACTGGGCAACGATTAATGGGATGAAGTTTAACAAGTTGAAATGCTGAATTCTGCACCTAGGAAGGAGTAATGCCAGGCACAAGTATAAATGGGGAGAGGAGTGGCTGTAGAGCAGCCCTGCAGAAAGGGATCTGGGGGTGCTGGTCGACAGCAGGCTCAATGAGGCAGCAGTGTGCCCTGGCAGCCAAGAGGGCAAACCCCATCCTGGGGGGCATCAAACACAGGATAACCAGCCAGTCTAAAGAGGTGATTATTCCACTGTGTTCAGCGTTGGTACAGCCTCACCTTGAATACTATGAGCAGCTCTGGACCCCACAATTTGAGAAGGATGTGAAGGTCCTTGAATGCATCCAGAGGAGGGCAACAAAGATGGTGAAAGGCCTAGAAGGCATGTCCTATGAGGAGCAGCTAAGGGCTTTGGGCTTGTCTAGTTTGGAGAAAAGAAGGCCAAGGGTGACATCATTGCTCTCTACAGCTTCCTGAGGAGGGGATGTGGAAAGGGAGGGAGGTGCTGATCTCTTCTCCCTGGCATCCGGTGATAGGACATGTGGGAATGGTTCAAAGCTGTGCCAGGGGAGGTTTAGACTGGACATTAAGAACCATTTCTTTACCAAGACAGTGGACAAACACTGGAACAGGCTTCCTAGAGAGTTGGTCAATGCCCCAAGCCTGTCAGTGTTAAAAAGGCATTTGGACAATGCCCTTAACATGCTATAGCTTATTGTTAGCCCTGAACTGGTCAGGCAGTTGGACTAGATGATTGCTGTAGGCCCCTTCTAACTGCAATAGTTGATTCTATTCTAAAAATTGGTTAGAATAAAAAAGAAATTAAAAAACACCAAACCCAAAAAAACCCAAAAACCACCCACAAAAACCACCTTTTCTACTTATGGAGTAAGAAGCACATACTATGTAGCATAGAACTACGCTATTCATGCAAACTTTTGGAAGACTGAAAACAAGCAGATAGATCTCTTTAGGATACTATAATAGGCACAAGGCTTCTAGGAATTTCAGCTATTTTGGATAAGACATGCTTATAGTAGAAATTGCAAGGAAAAATTACTCGGGTGTTGATCTAGAAAACAAATCTCATGAAAACACCTCAATAAAACTACCAGTCTTGCGATTCTTTTTGAAGAGAATAGTAATGAAAAGTATAGTTACAGTAGAGTTAAGGAGCACTGGACAGGAAGCCTGGATTTCATTGAAGCAATCTTTACAGATCCTACAGTAAATGACGTCAACAGTCGTGAGGAGGTCTCACGTCTACACAACCCTGTATGACTGCCTTTGTATGGAAGAAGCTCATCTCCTCTCATGAAACTAGTGTTTTATAATAGGAAACAGTAGGGAAACCTTACTAAGCCATTCAAAGAATGCAACAGAGGAGGTGTCAAGTTAATCTAACAGAGTAGACAGCTTAAACACCCAAGTAGTACAGTTTGCAGAGTACTAGCAGGCCTTTTAAGACAAACAACTGCTTGTGGCAAGGTAAAAGAAAAAGCTGCAGCAAAAGAACAGCAAGGACAAAAATTCCCTAGCAGAAGCAAAACTATTAGGCAAGGTAAAAGCACTGCCACTCAAAGTTGAACATTCAGGTTGCCAAACACGTTCTTGAAGGACTAGAGGAACTGAAGATACACATTTTCCCAAGTGCAAAAAGCAAGTAGAAAAAGACAGCTAGTACTCTCTACACTGACTATGAGACCTCTCCAAGAAAAGCATGACCTTCTTTTCAGAGAAAAAGCACATAAGCTTGCTAATTAGTTACTCTGAGCAGAGTTTTTTCTACATATATCTTGTGTAATCAAAACCAATAAACAAACAAAAAAAAAACCCTATAGTTACTTCAGGTGGTGGTTCTTGGTCATTCTTCCAAGATGCATCTGAACCTTTTTCCCTAAAAGAAAAACAAACCACAAATTAGACAATCAAGACAAAGGAAGACAGTGTCAGGAGGCTACAAAACATCTCTTACTTGAGTCACATAGAAGCAACATATTCTAGGTTAGAAATAATTTGCAAGAACTGTACTGCAGCAAATAGGTAACACTTTCTTCAAGGTATCAGTTCTCCTACACAAGAAGCTTCCTGTTTTAAAAGGGGCATTTGTTTTTTAATGTTGTTTCTAAATGAACAGCAACGTATGTGTCAACTTCAGACTTCACTACATATGTCATTTGAAAAATCTTCCTACTCCGAGTGAAGACTGAACATTTCACACAGCTAATATTAAGCTTTGATCAATATTCTCTCAACACATCTTTTTCAATTTAAATTGCTTTGAACCCAAATTGAGGTAGTTCATTGCAACTTTCTTATGTTGACTCACTGCTGACTACAGTCACAAGCTTTTTTATTCTTCTGGTTTCAGAACACGTACCTCCAGTCAAAAAGGACAACGAACTAGTATAGTAGGATACAGGTTTAAGTGTAACTATAGTGAATTCAGAACCAAAAAAACCTCTAAGCTTGGCTTACAATTCCATTAAGATAGTGTTAGATAGGTAATTAGGTTTCATCTTCTATTTTGTTGTAAATATAAAATTAAAAATCAAGGTAAAAGACATTTAAGGAAGCAAAAACTCAACTGTCTTGCCTGACAAGCACCAAAATTAACTTGAAGCGGTGTCATTTATTTCACCCACCACTGCGAACTTCACTAAAAATCAAGTCATTTCTTTGATTACCAACAAATTTGTGGAGCAAAGTTAAATTATGCTGTTAAAAGTCTGTGGAAGGTTTTTCCACACTGCTCGCAAATTTAATGTGTTTTGGTTGAAAACGTCAAGACGCTGTCTTTATCTATGTAGACAAACTATATAAAATAATGCAATACTGAAAATTCTTACTTGCAAAATGGAACCATATAGTTAAAAACATCAACATGTTCAGTGTGAAATGTTTTCAATCAGTGTTCCAATAACCAAGGGTTTTTTTATTTATTTATCAAGTCAGCAACAATCAAGCAGCAATAGCTACATCAAAACACATAACCATTGGCTTTAGGTAGCCTGGACTTGAAGAGGCCCTTAGTCAAAGGCTGCCCATGAGAACACTGGCAAGTCATTTGGAAGTACTTTGTGCCTCAACCCCTAACCATAAAACTGAAGCTCAATCTCTACATATCACTAGAAAACCATACAGACACACCACCTTTGTGATTATGAGCAAATCATATTAGCAAGCAAGCCATTTTAAAGTTTAATTAGAAGAAAATGTTACAGGGAGGAAAGAAAGATAAGGGCTTTACATGAATAACTTCTCAGCTGCAGAAAACTGTCTACCTATGGAAAGATGAAGAGTATCACTTTTTTTTTTTTAAATCATGAACCAACTTCTTTGTTTCTCCCTCTCATCTTGTTATTTTGGGGCAATACATGCCTGCCAGAAATACCAGAGCACACCAGAAACTCCCAAGACTTGTGGTCATTAGGCAACATGTAGTACTACTGACTGCAAAATTTAAACCTCCTCAGTCCTTCAGGCAGCTTATCTCACTCTCCCAAGGCAGCCTTCCTCTTTTCAGCAAAACACAAACCACTTTTCATGCTCCAAGATACTTAATCTTCTGCAAAGAACAAGATAGTAATTCTTTGATTTCTGAACTCAGATACTGCAAGATCTGGAAGTCTAACAAAAGGTGACTCAGAGGAATCATGAAAATACATGAGCTTCTTTAGAATTACTTTGTGTTTCAGGCAATACAACACAAATCTATTTTTAGCAACAAATTATTTTGCATTCAAGAAGTTTTACACTACACTTCCATTTATTTTGCTATAAAGCGCAAGGCTTATTCATAGCACTGCAACTTTGTACAATGCAAGCAGATTGCATTCCAGATTTCAGAAAAAGCTTCAAACTTAAGGTTTCTTTCAGATCTTAATCCTGATTCCTTTCCTTTTTTAAAGTACCATCACAGTTTTGAGTAGCAGTTCTAGAACTTTAAGCCTGTAATACTCCACAAGGTGGTCTGCACACAGTCAGACTAACAAAAAGCAGAAAATGAAAGTCATTGGTCATCAAATTTGCAATCTGCTAAGGTCCAAAAGCCTTCTTGTGAAGCACTGATCGGAGCTCAACTTTTCTACTATCCATGTCATCTTGGTTTCTTTATAGAGACATTACAGCACAGGTCAGAAGTCAAAATTCTTTATCCTTTTTCAATAACACCTACTTTGTGAAAAAGGCAGCTTAAACAGTACCAGTTGCTTCACAAAAGCTTAAGAAACTTTACTGACAAAACTCAGAAATAAAATATTGTTTCAGTGAAATGTAACTTAAGTTACATTATTCAGAACTTATGGTTTACATCAGATTACACAGGTGTTCACACTGCTCCTTTTAATACAGGGCAAGAAACATTTGATGCACTGTTCAGCTGTGCTGATAAGTCATGAAAGTGTGAAACATCTTACATAGTGTTCAATTTTGTACCATATATGATAGTAAAGTACTACCAAAAGACAAATAGCTCCCAAAACTACTTGCAATGTATTAACAAACTAAAATATGAGTCTCACATCTCAGATGCTGAGTACAGTTACTGATGTAGCAAGCAGATGATTAAGGTCTGTGCAGTTACTGTACTAAGCAACAAAGTTAATGGCACAAATCAAAGACCAGCTGGCATCAAAACACCGCAGAAAAACAAACAAGCAGCAGAGTGAGAAAGTGATCTATTTTGGTCTTCACTGAAAGGAAGAAAAATGTGTTTGTTGCTTCCACAGAAATGGGAAAGGAAAAAAAATCCACAAAAAAAAAAAGACTCCTGCAGGCCTGGCCACACATGCATGACTAAAGAAAAAAAATTATTCAATATGAATACTGGCAAGGTTGCAATTAATGGAGACACCAGTATTACTGGCTAGTCAGAAAAAAATTGCAAGTCAGGTGAGAACTAATCCTAATAACCAGAGACTAAGTCACTTGTGTAACAAAGGATTTTTTTAACCTATATTTATTTCAGACAATTACTCATCAATAATTAGAACACTGATGCCTAGCAGTCACTTACTATCCTTTCCTTCTTATTCTGTATCTTTGAGTACACTTCCTTTTAAATGGCAACAAGTCCTATTCATACATGCTACTTTCCTCAGGCAGGCTGTGATACACAAACACTAGAAGTTTCTGAACATCATACTACGTTGCCACACAAATCCCTCCCCTGTCCCAAATTTACAGCAGGTAATTACCACACAGAATTGTTATTCTCCAACTGTACAATAGATTTACTGATAATTAAATTTCAGTTCTGGCCTTGTAACATGAAATAAAAATAGTAAATAAATGCAAACTTGTTCAGAATTCAAACAAGTTTATTTTAGGTTATGAAACTAAACAAGAATCTGAAGAACAACAAAATCCAGAAAGTACAGCTTGCAAAACCACTGCATGTATATGTATATGAGAGGGTGTTGGGGAGGTAAGCATCAATGAATTTTTTTCTGGTTATGCGGTTTTGGGTAACACAGCAACATGAAAAGAAAGCAAGCTTAATATATTGAGTAAGAAGCTACTAAACTTTAATAATTATAACACTTTAGAAGCTTGTAGTTTACAGCTACTCTGTACAGTTCTGAAAGGCAAAAGAATACAACCTTGTTATTACAACACAGTTGAGAATATCCAAAAAAAAGAAAAGTTTTAGTGTCAAGCTTAGTCCTACAGTTTCTCACTCAAGGCTAAACTTTAATTCACTATTTTTAGCTATATTAAAAAATACATTATAACCAGATTAGAAAAAAAATCAGACTCACTGTTTTAGTTTCTCTGCAAATATATACTGGGTGAAGTCCTCCACTGATGGAGCAAAATACATGCTATCTTGCACATTAATACCTTTTGCTTTGATATGCTCAGAGCTGTTAAATCGTAACACATAAAAGGGATGTAAGACAGGACCAAATATCTCAAATATCTGAAACACAAACAAAATTAAAATGTTTAAATAAACCACCAAGAATAAATAGCCAATTTCACTGTAAACAACCATGAAGCTTTAAGATGCTTTGTATTTAAGAAGTTTGATATATTTTCAAAATGCAGAATGCAGCATCAAATAAAGTTATTTTCATGCTTTAGTTTTATTACCACATTTTGTTTGACAGTATATTTCCCAGCTACTGTTTAAGTTATAATGTGGAAAAGTAAGTTCTCACACATTGATATTACCTTTGCCCACCCAACTGCACTGCTTTCACTGTCTGTTTCCTCTACTGTGGTAACTTTCCTTTTGTCAAATCTCTGTTCTTCTCTCTCCATTATGCTTTCAAATCTCTTACACCTGGAACAATCTCCCATTCATTTATTCCTCAAAGTTCATCTTTACAAGACACCTTTACATCAGTTCCCCTGTCTGTTCCCCAATTCCATTGAGAGCAGGGAATTCTGAGATGTTGTACAGAACATCTGCCAATTTCAGGCTGAGATTTTTTTGTTTCACTCACATCTAGCATTCAAAGATATTATAGTAGTAACTGTTCCAGATGATGGCTTTTCTTCCCCAGAAAACATACAAAATTCAATGCAACAGCCCTCTCAGCAAACATTCTTCATTATACTTGCAAAAAGCACACAATGGCCTTAAACTGCAACAGCAGAACTTAGATATCTAAACATTCCCCACTTTTCCTGAAACTTGACTAATTTCTCCAATCTTTGACCCCAGCTCCTGGCAATAAAAGAGCACAGTCTGTTATTGAAGACATCATACATCTGAAAGCAACCTCTCCCTCTCCACAAGCACTCTCATAAAATAGCAGCAACTCACACATTGCAATTCTGTTAAGGATGCAATGAATTCCAGGTTAGGAATTCCTGAGATTAAAAAAAATAGATGACTATAGCAAGAGTCAAAAGCACAAAGAAAGACTACATATCAAGGAAATATTATCTTTCATCAAGTAGACTTCAACACTACTTGTTGGAACATAAAAGAACACTTTGATTTTTTTATATTAGAATAACAGGTTTTTATGCTTTACACACACCTTTCCTGCAGCTTGCCGATCTTCTTTAAAAATTATGCTTTCCTCATTTACTGGAGGTAGGCCTCTCAGTGATTCAATTATTACTAAAACGGGGGAGGAGGGAAAAAATCAATTAGAACTTTATGTTTCAACAATACCATATAGTTAATTGCAGAAAAGCTTAACAAAACACACCATTATTTGTCTACTGAAGTTCATAGAGCTTCACCACCCCTTCTCCATTGATATATGAGTGGTAAGATTTACATTTGTTCACAGAATTATTGTTCTCTGGGTTGAAGAAAAGAGAGCAGCCGATAGGTACAAAAAAGAAGTCTCAGATATGTATTTGCGAGCTACCTGTTCTATTTACCCAGGATGTTTCTTAATTAAGTGCATAGCAGCAATAACCTGTTTTTTTGAGTGCAGATGCATGTGTATATTCTGCCTTCTTAGTATTCCAAATGAAATCCTCCTTGGAAAAAAGAATGGAAATGGCTATTCATTACAGCTTCCCCCAATAAGTCGTAAGAATCAGACCAGAACAAAAAAAGATGTCTGGCAGTCCAGTCACAGTTGCAACTGGTGGTGTCATTTATGTATGCAGATATACAATTTGAAATACATTTCTGCAATTTAATGTCCTGCAAGTCTCATATTACATTTGGGCCTAATCCATAATTAACGATGGTATGAGTGGTCAGAGCTAGCAAGTCATTCTAGTAGCTCAAAATATGAAATCTTAACACTTAGTAAACTTTAACACTTATAAATGGACACAGAAGCATGTTCTTCCTCCATTAAATACATAATTTGATATACATGCTACTTCATTTTTAGGTTTTCCAATTCAGAGACCTAAAGAGCTTATTCTTTACTGAAATCTTTAGAATAGTTTCTTCTTTGGTAGCAGTTCACAATTTGTTCCTTTAGTCTGCAGGAATTCTGGGTCTTCCTTTACATTCAGCAGGAATTATGCTCAAAGCTCTCAATACAGAGGCCTAGCAGCATTATGCTTATTAGTCTGTTTTCTAACTTTCACCAACCAAAATTCAACAATTCATATATTTCAGTTTCATAAAGATGCAGACTGAAGAATTCACCTATCAGTAAACTGACAAGATTTGAAAAGGTTATACTCACCAAGGAGGATTAGAAATTAAGGAGAGCTTTCAAAACTGAAGTCTTTAAAAATAACTTTGTTTAAACATTCACATACTAAATCAAAAATAAAAATAATAGCAAATTATGATTCAACTGTTTCTCTTTTAACTTACTTTCAAACCATCATTTTAGCTGAAAACAGCCTTCTTGAAGTCCCCATTATTATCAGCAAGTAAGAAAGGGCAAAGTAGAACAAAAGGACGATGACCAGATTACTACCTTCCACACTCTCAAGACAGCTTCCTGCACATGAATGAAATTAAATCTAACTCCAAACCAACACCACCAACAAAAATACTATAAAGGAATTGCCTGTATTATCTGCAGTCTTTTACAATAAAAGAAAATTTAATAGCAAAGGCTATTTGCTTTAATTCTTTTGTACCCCACTCAACGCAAATACTTTAACTTCAAAATTGAACTTAATTTCTAATTTTTGTAAGAAAATTGCTCTGAAAGCAGTTCAAGCAGAATGAAACACTTGAAATAAGCTTAAGTACAAACATACTATGGATATTTTATTAATATCAGCTTCAGCAAAACTTTGATGTCACATCAAAAACTGAGGTCCCAGGTAGATCTGAAAAGATCCCTAAATGCATATTGCCTGCAGTTAAGCTTACATCCATTGTATGTCTTAATCCCATTAAGCTTACCCTCCAGGACCTATAAATCATGTTAGTCATGCTGTCCTATGACTGCTGACACTGGCAGCTTGCATTTGGTC
Organism: Buteo buteo; assembly: GCF_964188355.1. NCBI lineage: Eukaryota > Metazoa > Chordata > Aves > Accipitriformes > Accipitridae > Buteo > Buteo buteo. The sequence goes on along the minus strand of NC_134171.1, from coordinate 45,250,804 downwards.
AAGGTGCCAGAAGTGGGATGCTCTGCTAAAGAAACAAGTTTTATCCTGTCCTCATACATTCACAAACAAGAACTTGGGACTGGATTGTACTGCATCTCTGCTTTTAGTTATACACTGCCTATATCTTCAGAGATAATTCAAATAGAGCATGTACAACTGGAAGATTTTCTTAAAATACTGCAAGTATTCAATCTTATTGTTGACAGAATTAATATAAAGATCATAATACACAGTGAAAAAAAGCTTTTTTATCAAAAAACTAGAACATGAAAGTCACACAGAAATATATGCATGATAGTCATAGTATCTTAATCTTTAGAAGATGTAAGCCAGCTAAAAGGGAATTCAACACAAATGTCATTTAGCAGTCCAAGTTCTCATTCAGCAATCCACTACCCGCTGAAATAGAAAGCTGCAGTACTGACACTTTGAGGGAACAGTTAAGTACACAATTAATGCAGAGATATACAGAAATTATTTTATTTGAAAACAAAGCAAACATATCTTGCTTACCTAGCTGCTCAATTATGCTGGAAACTGTCCCAAAAAGCTTCAGTTCAACATCATCAGGCAGACTTATTGATAAGTCTTCAACAGGAGGCAGTTCCTGAAAACACCACATCAATGTTCAGAATATAATATCATCACACGAACACATTCATCACTTTGTCACTGCATAAATTTGACAATCAGAAAAACCTCCTAGCATTTTGAAGATTTAATTAAAAAAATGTAGTTTGATTTCTCTCTTCCAGAATAATTCTAAATGAACTCGTCTTGGGGGAAAATGTCACTTTTGAAGACACCTTTTCTATTGAGACGCTACTCTACATATTTCCATTGCAACTAAAGTAGAAGCCAATTTTACTCAGCTGGAGAAAACCAACAACAGATAGACATTTTGTTCCTTTTTTTGAACTTAGATAATAAGTTAAATGTGCACCACAATAATTAGATAATCAGTAATCAAAAAGTCAGAAAACTTGTAACCACATTCAATGCATGACAGAAGAAAAATGTACACAGCAAGAGATATAATAGCATGAAATACACCAGGTATATCATCTGATTCGACAAAATGGTGTCTGTCCATTTATGCCATGACTCAGACCATTATAGAAGATGTAAAGATCACAACAACCTATATAAAGAAAATTACTTTTACCTGAAAGTTGTATTTGGTACAAGAGGATAATCACACAGAACTCTTTCAAAAAAAAGCCAAACTTAAGATATACAAATGAATACTGCACAAACAATATTCAAATTAAACTTTCTCCTCAAATGTAAGCATCAGTATCTTCTATCAAAGGCTTATTAACACTGAACTCATCATCTACCTCCAATTTATTCATAACTAAGATTTCTGTGTATATACTATACTGCTGTGAATTCAATATGGAATATATGGAATACAAAGTAAGGGCAACTAGAGCAAGAATTATCTTCAAATTCAACATCTTCTGAATTTGGAGGTAGAGTCCAAATCTTAGCACTGAACTGCACTTTTAAAGGCCATCACCAGAAATAAAATCGCTCTTCTATAGAAGAATCTTGTCCTGTCTTATCAAAACTTCAGCTGATAATCTTCACTCTTAACAAAAGTGCTTGGCAAAGGCTTCTAGAGCAAGTCAAAGACCAAACAGAGGACAAGACTTACGCAGACCACATAAGATAGCATTAAAGTCAAGACGTGAATTCAGATAGAAACACCATATACCCTTCTACAGGACAGTAAGTTTTCCAACATTAAACCAACTTCACTGCTAAGCCTTAACCAAGTCATGGGTGCCAGAGCAATTCCAAGGCCAAAGACCAGAAGGAAGAAAGCTAAAACTTTAATCATAAATCTCAAATTGGTAAACTGTACCATCTGTCATACTATATACAATATCTGCCAATCTTACACTTCAAAACAGGAGGTTTCTAAAATAGTTCCACTAACACTCCTTAATACGTGCAGGTTTTTTTCTGCTAAGCACATATTCCAGTTATACACTTTCTTTAATCTTTTATTGTATCTTTGACCCATGCTTTAGCAAGTTAACTATTATTGAGGACTTTCAGGTAAAAGACTAATCATCACGTTTCAGTTTTAACAGATACATTTTAATTTTCAAATTGTATTCCTTCAAATTCACATAGGGTGATCTACAACATTTTTACATAGATTAATTCTATTACTGTTGAATGGCTTAGTACAAAATACAGTAAATAATGTAGTTGCTAGAACTTCGGTTCTTATTAACTATCACTGGCAAAAAGCAATAGCTTTGCTGAACCAATGAAACTAATCAGGCCAGTACTTAAAAGGAAGACAATGTTTCAAAAACACTTGGACTTGAAGCTATTAAGCTATGAGACAAAAGAGCAGATCAACAAAGCATTTTCGGGCTAACATGAATTTTATTTAAATAAATAACTGAGATAAGAGGTAAATAAAACCTAGTAAGTACATCTACCTCAGCAAAGATTTTTGTTCAAAAGTCCAGTGCTGTAAAAACCATCTTTGTCATAGAAGCACTTATAATGGTTCTATTATTAATCATACATCAAAACAAAGTGCATGTAAGCAGCAATTGCTCTGACATTTTACTCCTTCAGAATACGTTACACGTGTTTCTGAATCTTTGATTAATTTCAGTGATAAAAGAATATCTTAAGAGCTCTTCTTTACTTCAAGTGTCTCTAGAGCAATAGTTTAATAATTAACAATGTATTCCCATCTCCTGGTGTTGCTACTACTAATGCACGTCAATGCCTCAGCCTTTCCAGACAGTCATCTAGCACTTCATTACAAACTCTTACAGAGCACTGAAGCAAAGGTTCATGTCTCCAAATGTATCTGCTCTTCAGAGGTTTTTTTTCCTCTACCTTTCTAATAATGTCTTGTACCCTTCATTGGCCTTGTTTCTCATTCCAGAAAGCATTTTTTTATGAAGGGGAGAGATCTACAGAATAACAGATAAACATATACTGTTAATGTAAATTAACATTACAGTGTTGCATTATCCTTTTATTTGTAATCCATTACAAATGATGATAGCTAATCATACATTAGCAGATTATTACTAAAACTCGTTCCTTTAAACCCCTTAATTTTGAGATAATGAGGAATAATGGCAGCAATACTTAACAAGCGTGTTATTTATGAGAACCAATATAAACCACTTCTGTGACCACTCTAACAATTTTGCTTGAGTAGAGCCGATGCAATCTGAACCTCTGGGAGGCTTAATACAACATCTGAAATTTTTTGCCTCAAGGCTAAACTTGTTTGAAATATGTCTTACAGACATATCAGACCTTCAAGTCCCTCACATAGAGAAAGGATGATGAAAGCCTGCAAAGTACAAACAACAAAAAGTGTACTAAAATATCCAGAAATTTGTTTTCATTAGTTACAACTGTGATTTTATACAACTGTGAACCTAAAATGAGCTGTGAACCTCACTTTAGAGTGGTCTTAATATACTGAAAAATAAGACACTTTTAATTATTAACTGTGCTATATCTGAACTAGTGTAAAAACATACATTCAGTCACTAGGTAGTCATTAAGTTAAAATATTTTAAGTTGGGTTACTAGGAAAACATTTAAAAGATAACACAGTGTACTTACATCAATAGGCAACTCATCTTTTGTTTTAACACAGTAAGATTTGTTATCCTTCTCATTTGGATGATCATCTTCATCTGATACTGTTGAAGGAGAACACGAAGAGGAGGATGTAGTTGAATCAGTTGAATCTGAATCTGTATCACTGAATAAAACAAATATGGGAGTTATAATATAGACTTCCGCCTTACAGATAAAAAGAGTGGCTAGATTATACATTACTCAAATACCTTTGGTTACCAGATATGTTTTTCTTAAATGTATATATCTGTACACAGAAAAGCACCAATCTTTCCTGAACCTACAAGCCACTGGGCAAGATCATTAAAAAAATCTCAGAAGAGGTATAGCTTCCACAGTTCAGAGCAAATGCTAACAGCTACAATGGCTCGTTTGCATTCTCACTGTTTTACTGTTGAAAGGTGCATGTAGCATGAGAGCGATCGCCTCTTTAAGCTCACCTAGTCCAGTTTTACCACTGGCTACCTCATGCAAAAGTCCAGCACCAGCATAACTCCATCTATCAGACATACATGACAGCCACAGTTTGGGACCTACACTTCATTGGTTTGCAACTGAAATGACACATTAGAGTCACAGGATGATCACTTCAGTGTAGTACCTAGATAAATACAGCCAAATTAGGACCATAATGTCTATGCACAATCAGCATATTTCCATTTTATGCACCACTTAAATTCCCAGTATTGAACATCACTTGACATAACTGAGCACAAGAAAAAAATATTTCAAATACATTAAACTACCTTCTATAGCTCACAGTCATTCTTCTTCTACAATCCCAACATTAGTATACAGCTAAGTGAAAGTCAAGAAAATACTTATTTCCAAGCAATGCATCTTACATTATGAAGGTAAAACAAAATTCTAATTTTTTCAGATAAAAGGGATTAGTTTCATATTTCATGGCCGGCCTGAATTCCCCTAGTATATATTCACACAGATTAGTAATTTAAGATTTCTCACTGGCACACACATAAGAGATGTTTATTGTCTTAGACTCTTAATATTGCAAGTAAAGAGCACAGTAAGAAACCAGTCCTTATTCACATCAACCTGTTCCTTTTAGCAAAAGTCTAAGTTCTTGAAGAGTTGGGGGAAGAAACAAACACGTGGAGTAATTGATATTGATGACTGAAAAAACACGTCACAAACCTTACACAAAAATACACTAAGACAAGCAAACGTTTGTAAAATTGCATTTATCCTTTCTTACCTGATCTGGCTGTTAAGAAAGCAGCATTTGGAAGCAAAGTGATAAATAAAATACAAAAAATGCTCCCTTCTAGATTCTTTGGTATTACATTGTCCGCTTCACAAGAAATGGATGGCTTTCAACTACCTGTTGCTGCGGTTTTTTCCCCAACAAATATTGATAGGGAAGAAAACAAATAAGAGCACCTCTCCAAATAAACCTTTTGAAAAAGGCAAATATGGTCTTCTTGGAACAAAATCAGCACAGCAGAATGACAAAAATTAGTCAGACGACCAGAGACCGATCAGTGGAGGGAGGGGAAAAAAAAAAAAGGGCGGGAAAGAAAAAAGTTTGAGATACACATAGACAGCTAAATAAGTTAAAGCTATCAAAATTTCATCTTTAATATTTATCTGAACATCAGTGCCACAGATTTTGGAAGCAAAGAAGACTACAGGTGAAGCCCCTCCCACAGGTCAGGAATTTCACTCTCCATCACTTCATGATGTTCTAGGAAAACTTTGAACCGAGCAAACAAAGTATTTCCAAAGTCAAGCTTTAACCCATTAACTGTTAATGAAGCTCAGTATCTTCTTTTTAAGAGATCCTTAGAAGGAGCACATACCCATCTTGCTGCAACGGCCCAAAAAGAAAACACAAAACTCACTGAAAGTGACAAAGCGTGCAGGCTTCCAAGACTGAAACAGAGCCCACATCTAACCAAAGTTACCTTTCACCAACTATTCTGAACACCAAAGCACGGACGGAAGAAGAAGATGGAACCTTTCATAAAAACCGTACAGGTTGAGAATGAGCTTTTCCACCGAGAAGCCAACATCAGAGCACAAGTTAAAATCTGCAGACTCTTTACCTTGAATCCTGCATTCAGCTTTTTTCAGCAATAACGCCGCAGGTGCCTTGTCACAAGTGATGTAGGCACACTCTGTGAGAACGGTGTCAAACGACACTCAAACGGTGACGGCGGCCCAACCAACCACGACGCTCTACAGGCCGCCACCACCACCACCAAACCCATATTTTCATTAAATCCCATACCCTCACAGTCAATCGTTCTGGAGGCTTATTACTTCAACAGTTAAAACTCCTCGTGAAACACAACAGAATAGGCCATCCCCAACGGCAAGGGGGACGCTACCGCAGCCGAAACGCCGGGGCGGGAGAAGGGGCGGACTGGGCCACCTCGCTCGTAGAGCGCCGAGCCACAGGACCGGCGGCCCGCCCCGCCACCGCCTAAGGGGCCTCCGCGGGGAAAGAGCGACCCGCGGGGAAAGCCCGACGCGCCCCTCTCGCCTCCGCGGCCCAGCCCCGGGGGCTAAACCCACCTGTCCGAGTCCGAGGAGGGGGTGGCGGCAGGCGGCCCGCTGGGACTGGCGGGCCGCGGCGAGCAGCGCGCTCCCTCGGCTGGGGGCGGCGGGGCCCGCTCCTCCCCGCCGCCCTCCGGGGGGCTCGGCCGGCTGGGCGCCCCCTCCGCCCGCTCCTCGCCCGGCGCCGTGCCGGCGGTGCCGGGCTCAAACGCCAGGCTCTCCAACCGCGCCACCACCTCCACCTGCGCCTCCATCTCCGCACGTGCGCCACGCGGCCTCCCCCGCCGCACGCCACTTCCGGCTGCCGTGAGCGCCCGCCCCCCGGCGGGCTGGGGCTGGGCGCCGCGAGGGGTTAGGGCGCATGCGTAGGCTAGGGAGCGCGCTTCGGGGAGGGGGGCGGGTCCTCCTGTGACGCGGCGTAGTGGGCCGGCGCGAGGAGCGGCGGTTGCCGGCCGGCGGGCGGGGAGGGGGGCGGGCCCCGCGTACCTCAGCGGGTGCCCGCGCTCTCCTGAGGGAGAGGCACCGCCTGTATGCGCGGAGGCAGCAGCTGCCTGTTCAGTGTTAGATTAGCCTGGACCCTGTGTTAAATAAAACAAGCCATTCTGTTAAAAGCCGATGGAAGGTAACAGTAGTGAATTTTGTCATCGGTTTTCAAGTCCTGTTGGCTTAAGCCGTAACGCTAAGTAAATTTTACGGTTAATTTAAACCCAACGCCAGAGTTTTGGTTTTATGAGGCTTGCCTCAAAGGCAAAGCTAGAGGTCATTGCTACTCTTGCTGAGGGTCTATTGGGTTGGATTAGTTTTGGTATTTTATAAATACGCTGACAACACACAGAAGATTCATGTAACTAAAAAAAACTCCCAACGGCTAAGCTGTAAAATACCAAATTACTATACTAATACCTAACCCTACTGTAGTAACCCTATAACAATACCTAGCTCTGCAAAACCTAACCACATCCTTAAGATCACCAAACCATTCACCACAACATACATGTCCATTTATGTCCTAGGTTCACCATAAATACCCACCATTCCGGAGCTTGAGGGGTTTTTTGGTACCAGTCTGTGCAACGCCCCACACAACACGGGGAGGGGGGAGAGCCTGTTGGTGTCTTAGTCTTTTTTCCTGGCATCCAGGGATCTGGCCATACATAGTGTCCTCCTGCAGGAGAGAACGGAGGATTTCCCCCTGCCCTCCCCCAGCCTCTGTGTTTGGGGACCTAAAGCTCTTCCCCATGACAATAACTTAGGAGAAAAGACACGTGTCTTCTCTGGAACACAATTTATCCATGGGAAAACCCAAAAGATGTGTAAAAGACAAGCAACACCAGGTCACTGTGACTGTGAGCCTACGGACAAGCCCCTCTAACCCAGACTCGAAACTGCAACCTGACAACTGTGCTCCTGTGCCAATGCTGTGTGTTCCTGACCATCACAGAGCTTCATCCCGCTGTCCTTTGGACTGGCTTCCAAATGAAAAGCTAAGGCTGTCTTCACTCCCAGGCAACAAGGTGAGCCGCAGAGTGCAATGTGGGTCCGAGGAGGAACCCCATAGATAAATACATGAAAAAGTTATGTGTGATAATGCTGAGAGTGCCAGAGGACTGGGACTTGATTAACTGATGAGAGCAGAGGAGAGAATGATACGTTTTCCATAAAATAAACTTCCCCTCCAGCTCTGAGAGGACTGCGTGTCCACAGCTCAAAGGGCACCCAAAACATTTCACTCTTCTCCAGAATGTCTGGGCTATGTTGAAAAAAAAACATCACAAGAGCGCTTCACAAGTACCCCAGACAGGCTGAAGGGAGCATCCGACAGGCAGAAGATGTCTTTCTCTGGTAGTTCGACTCTTCATTTGCAACATGACACAGCAGGTGCAACCAGCAGAATTTATTTATGTATTGGATTTGTGTGGAAGGGTTTTGGTAGCGGGGGCAGGGGGCGCTGCGGGGGTGGCTCCTGTGAGAAGCTGCTAGAAGCTTCCCCCATATCCAATAGAGCCAAAGCCAGCTGGCTCTAAGAAAGACCTGCCGCCGCTCAAGGCCAAGCCAATCAGCAGTAGTGGTAGTGCCTCTGTGACAACATATTTAAGAAGGAAAAAGTTGTGCGGCACACAGAAATGGCAGCTGGAGAGAGAAGTGAGAACATGTAAAAGAAACAATGCTGCAGACACCCAGGTCAGTGAAGAAGGAGGGGGAGGAGATGCTCCAGGCGCCGGAGCGAAGATTCCCCTGCAGCCCGTGGTGAAGACCCTGGTGAGGCAGGCTGTCCCCCTGCAGCCCAGGGAGGTCCACGGTGGAGCAGATCTCTACCTGCAGCCTGTGGAGGACCCCACGCCAGAGCAGGTGGGTGCCCGAAGAAGGCTGTGACCAAGTGGGAAGCCCGCGCTGGAGCAGGCTCCTGGCAGGACCTGCGGATCCATGGAGAGAGGAGCCCACGGAGCAGGTTTTCTGGCAGGACTTGTGACCCCACGGGGTACCCACGCTGGAGCAATCTGTGCCTGAAGGACTGCACCCCATGGAAGGGACCCACACTGGAGCAGTTCGTGAAGAACTGCAGCCCATGGGAAGGACCCACGCTGGAGAAGTTCATGGAGGACTGTCTCCCATGGGAGGGACCCCATGCTGGAGCAGGGGAAGAGTGTGATAAGTCCTACCCCTGAAGAGGACAAAGCGGCAGAGACACCATGTGATGAACTGACCGTAACCCCCATTCCCCGTCCCCCTGCGCCGCTGGTGGGGGTAGGTAGAGAATCCTGGAGTGAAGTTGTGCCTGGGAAGAAGGGAGGGGTGGAGGGAAGGTGTTCTGAAGTTTAGTTTTATTTCACATTACCCTACTCTGCTTGATTGGCAATAAATTAAGTTAATTTTCCCCAAGTCAAGTCTGTTTTGCCCATGATGGTAATTGGTTGAGTGATCTCTCCCTGTCCTTATCTTGACCCACAAGCCCTTTGATATATTTTCACTCCCCTGTCCAGTTGAGGAGGGGGGAGTGATAGAAGGGCTTTGGTGGGTACCTGATGTCCAGCCAGTGTTAACCCACCACAATTTAGTAGGAAAATTAAGCATAGGTATATAATGTAATTAATAATTTTTTTTTACATTTATCTAAGTATAGGTCAAGCAGAATAGGCACATTATGGGTATCTGGAGGTTTTTGCACTGTCTGGAGTGAGGAGACAGTACAAACAGCAGAAGTAAGCTCTCTCACTGTGCAGTTACTCAGAATACCTAAATTAGGAATCATCTTCTCTACAGTAACAACACTGGGATCCTGAAGGGAGGGTACGTGGAGCGCGTGGTCTGAATATTACTGCCCTGTACTGCAAGCTCTCTAACAAAAGTGATCTTTAGAAATTCATGCAATTAAATGTCAACAACAATTAGATGTCAATTGCATGGAGATTAAATATTGAACAATCACAAAATGGTTTATATTGAATCTCACTGGCAAATATGTTTCCATCCCTAATGAAGTGACAGAAATGAGATATATATCTCCAATTAAAGAGTAAGTAAAGGCAGAATCCTACTAAAATTCAGTCCTGCAAAAACAGATCCTGCAAAATTAGGTTTTGTTTTAAAACTAAGCAAGGAGAGTTTATTATTATTTGAGGGTTTTTTTAATTTATTTGTTTGTTTTTCAGAACTGGGACTTGAGATGTACCTGAAGTGGACAATAATACAAGATCTGTGAGTTTGTCTGATAAAGCCGATCAGTGTGAGAGGGGAGAGGGAGATATTTTCCCCAAAGCAGACTAAGCAGTTATATTGGCCAAATCCTTTCCTAACAAAAGCTGAAATAATTGGTGTCATAATGTAGGACTGAATTAGTTGAATGGTAGGGAAATGAAAATTAATTTTATTTGCTATATATAAACCTCTTATGAATGTAAAAGCATATTCAGGTCTCTACCTTGCACTTATGTAAGTAAAATTCTTCAACTGTCTCATGAATCCTGTCCTTCCTGCTTTTTAAAGGATTTTAGTAAGTGTTTTGTAGCTGTACTCTGGCACCTAGATTGTGTTTTGACAGTTTCCTCTGTGTTTGTGCAGAACTGGCAGCATCTTTCAAACAAGAAGATACTTTATTTCATCTGACTGCAGCTTAGCCTTTAACACGTAAGATAGCATTTCTCTCAGAATGAGGATAGTGAAAGGCATGATGCATAGTAAACATCATCATCCGTTCCGCCAGGGCGTTTTTATGTAATCTGCAAAGTAGCAGCGTAGGCACGAAGATGTTCTAGGAAAAGAGTCATTTCATAGATGAACACTTGAATCACAGGAGCTCTAATGCTTGTTTTCAAGGTCTGAGCAGTGAAGAAATGTCTGTGCTGGGACTGGAATCCAATGTCATCTGTCAAGGCAGGGCTAAAAGTGATTGTAGGCCTGGTTTCTGCCTGCAATTTCTTTGATGAAGTGCTCTCTGGAGGTGTTGTTTCCTACATTTATTTTTTTCTATTCCTGCTGCTAAGACAGGTGTGTGTAATTGTTCCCATCATACTTTTAAAGCTAAAATGACACCATTCAAACTATTATTACAATATTTTATTGAATTTCTTTGGATGCAATAGAGGAATCTGTTGAAAAACACTTTCATCCTGATCTCTCTCCTGAACTTGAAGGTGGAAAATAGCTTGGAGATTTCAGTACAATGCTTTTTATGTCTTTAGAGGAAAAGGCATGAATAAGAAAAGAAGTCATGTTTCTTAATATATTTGAAATATAAAAACCAAATACTATTGTGACATTTATACATTTTATACATCATTTATACATTTTATGCTTTCATATTCTAGTGACTATACACAGCGATATCAGAGATTATAGGTAGTACAAGAACAGTCCACTTAATAGAAGGAACAGTAAATTTGAAAAATATGCTTCTGAAAACATTTTTTCTTAAATTTCAGCTTGGATTCTTTAGGTAATTTGACAGTATTTTGTGTGTAACCAATTTCAGTGTTTCATCAGTATAATCAGCTACTTCGATCTTCCTTGAGATTCTTGTGTCAGTTAAGAATTTTTTTTAATATAAAATAATAAGCAAGAAAAAGAACACCCTGGAAATATTGTTTTAAAGGTGTATAAAAATAGTATCTGCAACTGAGTTGTTACAGTGTCCTGTATGTTTCAGTTGCCATATCTTCTTCCCTTGCTTATTACCGTGCAATTTAGCTTTCACCCAACTGTAGCATTACTAACTGAAGCTGCAGACAGTTCATAGTGACAAATTGCTCCTCAGAGCTCTAAATGTGGTCTCCAGGTACCATGAGGTGACAAAACTTCTGGGAAATCTGTTTACACATCCAGAGGTATAGTATTGAATAGATTAACAAAAATGCTTTTTTCTTCTTATCTAATATCCTGTGGTGGAGTCAGATAAAGCCTTCAGAAGATCATTTCTTCTCCTGATGACACTCGTCCCTGTTTTGGGCCAAGAGGTGATGGGAGTCCCATTAGTGTTGATTTAACCTTTTCATTAGCACTGGTCAGAACAGCATTTACTACTCTTTCATATGAGGTGGGTACAGCTATAGAGCTGGTCAACTTTTCAGCTCAGGTCTGCACCAGTCCCTCTCCAGTAAACAGAGAAAGAGAAGAAAGAGAGAGAATGTGTGGATTTGGTGATGTGCTGGTTTTGGCTCAGATACAGTTGATTTTCTTCCTAGTAGCTAGCATGGGGCTGTGTTTGGATATGTGCTTCTCACACCGCCCCACCAGCGGGTAGGCTGGGGCTTGGAAGGGGACACAGCTGGGCCAGCTGACCCTGGCTGACTGGGGCGATACTCCATGCCATGTGACATCATGCTTAGCATAAAAAGCTGGGGGAAGAAGAAGGAAGGGAGGACATTCGGAATGGTGGCATTTGTCTTCCGAAGTAACCGTTACACATAATGGAGCCCTGCTTTCCTGGAGATGGCTGAACGCGCACCTGCCGATGGGAAGTGGTGAATGAATTCCTTGTTTTGCTTTTCTTGCATGTGCGGCTTTTGCTTTCCCTATTAAACTGTCTTTACCTCAGCCCACGAGTTTTCTCACTTTCAGTCTTCTGATTCTCTCCCCCATCCCACTGAGGAAGATTGAGTGAGTGGCAGTGTGGGGCTTAGTTGCTGGCTGGGGTTAAAACACGACAGATGAGTACTGGAATAATGGTACTGGAAAAAGCATTTTAAACACATAAAACTGCAATTACAGTAGGGCTTTTTTCCAGCATAGTGATGATCAAAAAATCACATCCCTATGTGCCTTTGCCATGCTTCAAGTTTCTAGTGTAGACTTGTTCCAAGTGACCCAGAGCAAAAGGATGGCACTTCACATCACTCTTCACAATATTTCACTTTTTAAATTGATGAAGTAAAGAAAATTTCTGTTAAAGTCACCCAAATTGCTTTCATTTTGACCTACAAAAATAGATAAGTACATGAGCTGAATGTGTCTTCTAAAATGACCAGCAATGTTAGAAAGCTGACATCTGAATCGTTACTCGTAACATCTGAGAATAATTACTCCAGGGAATTGAACAAATCACTTTAAAACTTTCTTTGAATGGTTGGTTCCATCTGAAGACTCAGAAAAATCCCTTCAGAAAACCAATTTTTTGCTGTTATGCAACGTAGCCTTAAGCTGCATGTCGACGCCACCCATTGAATAGAAATAGAATGGAAAGAGACTGACTTACTATATCCCTTACTAAACAAGGTGGGGAAAAAATGACAGTTATCAGCTCTTCTCTTGTATTAGGCAATCGTTGGTGACACATCCATAGTCATATGCCCGTATGCCAGTTTGTAGTGAAGACTGTCCAAGGATGCTTGGATGCTGATACAGTCAGTGGGATATTCATTGTATCTGGTGGTGATGACTGTGGTTTCCCCATACCATTATACATTAATTTTGTTCCTTATATTTAGTCCAGTTTTAAGGAGAAACTATGGGCTTAAATTTGCAACAGTTTTGAAACTACTGCTTCTACTTCAGAGCCTTTTTTTTCACTCATCAGCTGAACTATTGGAAGTTAAGGTATTCATGATCAGGAGCAGTGGGCGGGCAAGGAAATCAGATCAACAGAATTTTCTGTATCACTATTGCTAGTCATATGTCATTCCACCCAGATGAATCAATATTGTAGCTTGCACAGCTGAGATACCTAGTTCTGAAACAAGATTAAAATAGCTACAGTACAGAATGTTTTACTCATTTCAAAGCTTCAAGTTATTGTACAGAGCTAAATTACACAAACTCCTTAGTTCTTTCTTTGTATAAAGGGTTGGGCAGTTTATAACTAGATGAAAAGAAACAATATGACTTCTAAGGATAAAAGACTTTTTCCCCAAAATATATTTTTAAATATGAAAAATACACAACTTTATCTTACAGTCCCATATTCTTTTTCTACTTTATTCTTCCAAATATAGCCAGTAATATTCTGATGATTGAGCTGCCCACAGCCAGTTTCATCAATAGCAATCCAAATCCCTTCACTGATGGACAGACTGGTTCACCTCCAGTTATTCTAAGAGTTTTTACAATTCATACAGCAACTCTTTTATTAGACTCTATTACATTCTTTTTCTAGTTATGATTTCAGTGTAATATTTCAAATTATACCAATATAAGCATAATTTGGTTAGCTACCAAACCAACTGCATCCAAGCTACATCTATAAATGCGATTTATTCTGGCATGCATAAATAGCTCAGAAATTTCAAATGTCTGCATAGCTGAAATCAGCCTATTGGAGTCTATAGGGAGTCACATTTGGAGAGAGTAATACGCTCTGTAAAATTGAGTGTGGCTTCCCTATAATGACCTCAATAAAAGAAAAAGAACAAGTTTTAGTAAACTGGTTGTTTATCTGATTACCATAAATTCTTGTGGCTCAGGCATGTCTCCCACAACCTTGTGTGAAGTTTTTGTGGCTATCAGAGCACTTTACCGACTGTCTCCAGAACCTGGAAGACCTTTCTTTCCATCCTGACACATGCTCTCAACCAATCCACCTCACTTTGGCTGCACAGCCTAGCATTCTTTCTGTGCTTGCAATAATGTTTTGGGTAGACAGGCACTCATTAAAGTGTCAATATACAACAGGCATTAGTCATGAAATCCGTGAAGAAATTAAAGAATGTAATTTTAATCCACTTATGTAATAATTGAATCTAAAAGTTCTTTCTCCCTGTATTCAGATGTTTTGCTGTAGATTTCTGCACACTTGACATCTCAGATTGTATTTCGTACATTGTAGTTTCATAACTTCAATGCAGCATAAACTGGCACTGCCAGCAAAATAGGTGGTTTTGCCCTTCCTGCAGTTCTCATTTTCTGTCCTGTTCCTTGTGCCAGCACTAGTGTTCATGCAGACATGAGTGAGTCAGGGTAGAGAAATCCAGTGAAAATAACCACAACCACCCTCCCCCAGATTAGTTTTTAGCCAGATCAGTCCCAGATCCCACATTTCACTGTATAACCCTACAAATGCTAGCACCAGCAAAAATGGGCTGTAGGATGTGAAATGTTAAGATCCAAGAGCTAAGGTATTTCCAAGTTAAGGGACAATATACAAGCTCCTAGCACTGAAAGTTCTACCTCCTCCCAGTTATGAGGAAGAACTAGTTGGGGTTGGTTTTTTATTTTTTTCTGAAAGACCAATATTAAGAAACAGAATAGCAAAAGCACTGTGAAAAATCCTAAAAGGTCCCTTTGAAACAAAACCTGTTTTGTATGGAAAACCATAAAAAGGCACTTCTTTGAAGTATCCAAAGAAAGCAGTCTAACCTAAGATAACAAGAAGGTTCAGGAGAACAACAGGTGAGAAAGTTGCATCTTTAGACTCATTGTTGAACAGCTTTTGGGAAATCATTATGTCCTCAAGAATTTTATGCATACTCATTTGGCCTTCACATTTATTTTGGTACTCAGGGATTTCCTTCCAGAAAATACACTGATTTTTTTCATCTGTTTGGCTGGGACATGACGATCTTTCCATTGCATTCAGACTTAACCACAGGGAACCAATGTATTTGACTTACCTTTGGCTCAGTTGTAATGCTCTGTACCTAAAAAAAACCCATGACACCAAAACATTACAAAAAAATTGAAAATTTCTCAGAAAACAGAAGTTTTTCTGCCTAGCAAAAATAGCTACTGAAAGCACATTGCCTTACTGCTCAAATCTTGTTACTGATTCCTCACTGATAGGTAAGATCTGCATCACACTGTCCCTCATGAGAGCTACAAGTGGACTGCAAACCTTGCAAGTAAAACATGTCTGTAGAATGTAGTCTTTTTGGAAACCCACCTGATGAAATATGGAATTCATTCTTGGGAGAAATTATGGTGCCTATGAGCTCAATGTCTTCAGACAAAATTGAAAATCTTGTCGATGCAGTCTTCTTCTCATAATGTCACCAGTAAGACACACATTGAAACAAACACAGCTGAGAGCACTTACTCAATGATTATTCTGAAATAATAGTCATTAGAAAGACAACAAGCAGGCACATTTCACATTCCATACACAAGTTGTACC